>NW_026623585.1:456212-487324 GCF_030028575.1 Malurus melanocephalus | reverse complement strand
CATGAAAAAGAGGATCAGAAAGAGAGAAGGGGAAAAAAAAAAAAAAAAAAAAAAAAAAAAAAAAAAAAAAAAAAAAAAAAAAGAAAAGGCGAAGTGAAATTCTTCCCTGGAAAGGAGTAAAATAAATAATTAAATAAATAAAAGATTTAACCCGCTCGATCCCGAATGAAGTTTTTTTTTGCAGCTCCAGCGCAGGTCAGGCGGGGGCTGGGTTGGATCCATCCTTCAAGAGCTCTCTGGTGGTACCGAGTGCCCGGAGGTTCGCCAGGTGCCTGGAGGGCGAGGGGAASATGCCAGGGAACAAACAACCGGCCCAGTCAAAGGCTCCTGATGAGGCTCGGATGTGAAGCGGTGCCAGGCGCACTCAGCAGCCCCGGCTGCGTCAGCACCGAGCTTGCCACGATAACCCTCAGCTCTGCGCACCCTGACACGTGGGATCTAGGAAAGACAGAGAGAAAAACTCAGGGAAGAACAGGCTGAGGGCTGAAGTGTGAGAAGAATTCAGAAAAGAACAGGCTGAAGGCTGAGCTGCTGCTCTCAGCCCTGGCTGCACACACCGGGTGAGAGTGCGAGTGCCCAGGGCAGGCTCTGACCCCACAGCAGCACCCAGGCACCAACCCACAGCCTTTAATTCTGGATTTATGGCTGCTACTGATCCTAAGCTAACCTTTTGCCATTACGGTGCCTGAATGCAACTTTGGGGATTAATAAACGGGAGAAGGCGAGACCTTAACTGTCAGGAATATAGTAGATGTGCCCTGCATTAAAACCAACAGCCATAAACCATGGAGGAATTCACTTCACCTCAAGGAAAACCAGTTTCCAGTGGTGGATAGGGTTAACAGCATCCAGCCACAGTGCCAGGAGGCACAGCCATGGCTCCAGGCTCTGGTGTCTGCCTTGCAGGAGCCCAAGGAGTTAAACCCAAGCAAACCTCCTCATGCATTTTATGTCACAACTCCCCCTTTTTTTTTGTCTGTGTGTGTGTGTGACCAAGCCAAGTTCTTTTTTAGCTCTACCCTTTTGAAAACTGCTGGTTACAGATAAATTAAAATGCCAGAACTGAAATTGCCCACGTTAGCCCCTAAGGGAGCCTGCACTGTCATCTTTCATTAGATGCTGATAGACCAAAAGCCCAAGGCAAAGTGAAAGCTGGTTCCTAAGAAAGGGCTGGGAGCCAGGAGCTGCATCTCTCTGCTGTAATCTTGCATCTCTGTCCTTTTAAGTTTAAGCTGAGCAATGCTTTCTTGGACATGTCTGTTTTCATACTGCAAATTTCAGTCTTAAAATCAACAGCAAATATGAACAGGKTAATCCACAGAGTCCTAAATTGTCAAGACAAGCCAGTGCATTTTCTCAGAGCAATCTGATGGTTTTGTCTGGTGTCAGCCCTTACATCCTCCAGTGCAGATGATATGTTTGGACGGTTTAATAAAGAGCTGTTTAGAAATGTGACTGTTACTCTTAAAAAAAAAAAAAATAGAATCGCAGAATCTTTCAGTAACAAAGGTGGGATTTTCTCCCATCCCTTTGCAGAAGGGGCGGTGTCTTGGGGAGCTGTGTGAAGTGCAAGGCAGAGGTGAAATGGTCTAGTCTAAAAAAAAAAATCTAAGTCTAAAATTACGCCTGCACAAGGAGCTTAATAAACCATAAAGGCCAGTGGCTTTCCAGCATCCTTTCACTTTGTGTTTGCATTAGAGATGTGCTGTGGCTTAGAAAAATGGGGCTTGTTCCGGGTGTGCACAGGCACTGGGCAGTGGGAGGGAGCCTGCAAAAGAGCCACAGCCCAAACCCAATCCCTTATGAGCAGCTCCAACTGYGTTTTGCTCTTTTGCCCAAAGGATAAAAGCTCCCTCATTTTCCCAGGAGCACTGAATGGGTGAGGAGGTTCTCGGACATCAACCCTGCACCACCTTATCCCTACAAAACCCTGCTGAGGAAATCAGTCTGGGAAGCCATTCTGGCATCCCCTGGTGCTGTAACCTTTGCATATCTGGCCACCATGAAGTTCAATAGCAGGTGACTGAATATGGTGTCTTTGAAGGCATGCAAAAGTGTTGAAAGCCTGGAGAAGCCAGCCCAGTTGGTTTCGCTCATCTGTCGCTCTAGGCAGTGAAATAATTTACTCCATTTCCATCCACCTTCTTCTCTTTATTTGTATTGAGTTATGATGGGGAAACGAGCTGCCTTAGATGTTGCTTACTTTCCTGGAGTCAGCAAGGCTTTAGTTTTCAGACCATTATATCTCCGTGCTCCTAATCTCAGTGGGCATTTTTTTTTTTTTCTGGCTGCTGAATTAATTTTTATTCTGTGTATACAACACAAAGCAAACATCCACCTAGCAAAGTCCAGCTTTTCTCTCTGCAGCAGGCAGGACGCTTCACCGCGTGACACCCGCAATTGATTGAGTGCAGGAAAGCAGGACACAAAGTAAAGAAAGCTGCAAAATATATTGTTCCACAAGTTATTGGGCAAGGCCGTGGGGAATRAGTTTCCATTGCACTACAACTCCAGGGGAGGCAATAATAATGAGCTGCACTTAGCAAAAGTAAATACCTGTGACAGCTCTGTGGAGGAGCACAGGGCTCGGGCTGCTGTGAGCTGGACCCCTCGAGATCATGAAGAGAGAAGGAAAATTTTGGATTTATTTCTGAGGAGTTTCTGCTATATCCGGGTACTTCAGTGGAAGGGATTGTGGTAGGGATGATAAGAGAGGTCTTAGTGAGGACAAACATCCCTGCMATGCAATAATTTGGTATTTTAAATGTAAATTTACTTTCTGAATTCCAAAGAGTTGCCTCCAGTGTACAATGAGGAAAGTGCTTCCATGGCTTTCTTGAACAGCCTTGCCACTGTTCTGCCTGCCCAACTTYACTCCTTCTCACTTTTAAAATAAATGTGTACTCATAATCTGCAGACAAAACCTATTGCCAGGAGCTCTCATCTGGGATAAAGCAGKGGGTTAATTCCACATACATGATCCAAACAAAATCAGAAGAGTAAAAAGAAGCAGATCAGACTTTGGGTGTCATTATGGTCACTCCTCCTGACCCTGGATAGTTTTCATCTTCATCTGAAGGGGTGGTGAAGGCTGTGTGTGCACTCAGCAAGCCTTTGGGATGCAARCAAGGATTCAGACCTATTTCCTTGCCCGGATCCTCCAACCCTCCAGCATTCACACTGCATGGAAAGGCCATGGAATGAAACCAGCCAAGCCTCCAGCCCTTCCCAACAGGATCCTGAGAGCAGTGATGGTGCCTGGCACGGTGTGTGTGTGTCAGCTGCAGAGGTGGGTGCTCTAAAGGACCTTCTCTGGCCATGCAGCAAAACWGTGGGGTTGCCAGAAGGGCAAATTTGGTCTAAAATCAGAAACGCCATTTAGTTTCCTGACTTATAAAAGAGGGTAATCACACTCCCTTTACATGGGTATCATGCCGTTTAATTAGTAAATGATTAATTTGCTAATGATCTCCCTGGCATGGAAAGTGCTGCTGAGCAGCTCCTTTTCCCAGCCACGGAAATCTGTGGCAGAAGGGAGGTGCATCTGCCCCATTGGTTTGTTTGCTGCCCCATTCCTTCACTGCTCTGCCCAGATCTGTGCCCTGRAGAGATGCAGCTCTGGGATCCCATTCCTGCAGCACCTCTGCAGTGAGCCAGGGATGTTTCCTGTAAGCTGAGCCGCATTTTCACTCTCCAGRAAGCAAAAAGAAATGTTTTCTCAGAGCTGGACAAGAGCTGGGAGCTGAGGATCAGCTCTCCTGGCAGCCCCCGTTGTGCCTTGCTCAGAGCCACCTGCAGAAGAGACACGTTTGCGTGGCAAACTCAAACATAAAACATGTTGTTCTGCTCTGTAAACACTCAAATGTCTCAAATTCTGTTTTATTCACAATTTCAGCAAACGAGATTATCGGCGAAAAGAGAAGGCAGCAGAAGTGAATTGCAGCCTTGCTTAGGAAAAGGGAGAGAGACTCATTTAAGCCAATTTCTCCAATCAAGAAGAAAAGCTGTTTGAAAAAACAGATCAAAACAAGAGTGGTTTCCTCGTAGAAGGAGTTTATCAGAATGTATTTTCCATAAAAGGGGCTGGAGATGGATCTTGAGAAGGCTGGGGCTGATCCTCAGAGCAGTTTTGCTGCACTGTTCCCTTGCCTTGGTGTGGCTGTTCCTCCACCTTCCTCTGGCTCCCAAGGGGTTATTTTGCTGCAGAGAMAGATGAAAAGCTCCAGAAAGGCTTCCCTTTTCCTGACCCTGCTCCAAAGCTTCCCTGACCAAGACAAATCTGCTCCCTGGCCTCAGGGAGCACCCCAGGGTCCAGCAGAGATGGTGCTCCCGCCTGCACTCTGCTGTGGGTCCTGCCCTTTTAATTCTTGTGAGCAGCTTATCTGCCCTTCCCTTTCTCAGTTCTTTCCTTCCTCAGGATTCCTTCCTCACCCTCACCTCTCTGCTGTCCTTTACCCCAGCCCAGCTAAGCCTCCCCTGGGAAGGGCTGCCCCTTTCACAGCTTTTTGCCTGAAGCCACGGATCTCCCGATCAAGTGCTTTTTGGAGGGCTCTTGACATTAAAAAGCTCCAGTTTTGGAGCTTAATGGGGAATATAACCATGACATCAGCACTCTGGCACCGGAAAAAAACCCCACTGCAAGTGAGAGCAGAACTGGACCCTCACATCTTTGTRTTCCTCAGGAAGGCTTGGCACACAAATTCACTGCCTTTTGAGTGCAGAGACGTGCACTCAGCCCTGCAAACTGGCAAGACTGGCATAAAAATAACGATGTTTTAAAATAGAGTAAAATGCATTTTGGGCAACTTTCATCTGCTCCTTGGCTTTGGAGTGGTTTTCAGTTTGGCCCTGGGGACCACTTCAATCCCATTTCCAAGTTCTTCTCTGTACCCTGAAGGGCCAGACATCTACTTGAAGAAATCAAATCAAATCTGAGATTGCCTGAAACCCCACAAAAATACTGATGCTTTTAAAACCAAACAAAATCTTCACTCCAAATGGAAGCTGGGTCCAGCCTGACAACAAAAATCACAAGTTGGCACTGCAGCCCTCCCAGCGAGGCATCCTGGCTGATTAGTGCTGCTGCCTCATTAACATGCATACCGTAATCTCATTTGCTCCAGGACTGCTTTGATGTTAATTCCAGCGTTTTGGTGCAGTGTGGTGCTGCACTCTCTGTTTGCAGGCTAGCATTCCTCTCTTCTGCAGCCCAAGCCTTTTCTTCTTTGTGAGTCTGTCCTTGCCGTGGCCACTAAAGCACTGGCCACCTCCATCCTCCCAGCCCTGTGGCTTTGTCCCCACTTTCCAGCCTGGCCCCATACTGGCTGTGCTCAGCTTTCCATATAATTTTCCCTCCCTGTAATTTTCCAGTCGTTTTTCATATATTTTTTCAAACAAAGGTCACCTTTTCCTCAACCTCTGTAAGTCCTAGATAGGAAATTCAGCCATGAAAGTTGTCCAGTTTGGGAACAAAAATGCGCTGAGTGGTAAATCCTGCTTATTCCAATGAGAAAAAAAAAAACAACAAAAAACCGCACTGGTAAAGGATGGACAAAGCATAAGGAGATGTGCAGTGAGGYGGGGGACCAGAGTTTAGAGGTCATTACAGGGAGTTGAGCTATTAGAGAGCCAGACACGCTGCCAGGGCTGTCTGGGACTGGGGCTGGGGTAGAGGTTTTGTCCAGAGCATGATGGAGACTTCACCTCTCCACAAAATCAATCATTTTCACACTTCTGCAATGTGGATTCCAGATACCCTGGGTATTTATGATGGTTGAGGGCTCAGAGCTGCCTCAAAACATGGGCAGGGCCAGAAAAGCGAGGCTGCTTTATTGTCTGGGAGATCAATGACTTTAATAATTAGCATCTTACTTACACATGATTTCTATACTCAATTTGAATCTTAATTAGAGCTGGAGAGGGGGGTTTGGAAACCCTGATGTAGCTCAAGAGTATCTCCCGCCTTCTTGGAGGAGGAGGATGCCCTGCAGTGGAACCTGTGACAAACCTGCTGCAGCTTTGGGGACCTCACCCTGCTGCTCTCTGGGGACACCCAGACCCTTTGGGGAGGACATTGAGGCTGCAGGGTCCCCCAGCCAAGTCCCACAGAGCCCCAAAGCACAGCTCCAGCCTGCAAAGGAGCTGAGGCTGAGGCTGCTCAGAGCTGGAGCTGCTCCAGACAGGGCTGATGGTGCGACTCAACCCCAGCATCTGCCCAAAGTGCTCAGCACTGCACAAACCTGCTGCAGTCTCAGCAGCAAGAAAGGGATGGAGGGGCTGTCCGTGCAGGCAGGCGGCTTTAAACCTCAGCCTGCGTGTCTTTACGCAGGGAGGTGCATTAAAAAAAATGCCAGGCATTTGAAGCCCACCATTTTAATTAAACTGATTTAACATCCGAGCTTGTGAGGGGCGCGGGGCTGGCGAGCACAAAGGAGCTGCACAATCACTTTGGCTCCATTGTTGACGGGCTTTTGCTCTCTGTTTGTACAATAACCTATTGAACTTTTCCAGACTGTAATTCAATACAGAATAGATCCTTGCAGGAGGCTTTTTTGGCAGGGAGCACTGAAGGCCTTGAATCAATTTCACTTTTCCAGCGTGGTTGTTTAATGTATTGATACCAGCTGGAAAAAAAAAAAAAAAAAGAGAGAAAAATAAAAAGGAATCAATGTTACTTTTATTTGTCCTKAGCTGAAGCTTTTTGGTTCTGTTCTTTGTGACACTGATACCATGCAGCGTGTGGCTATTGTCCCACCTTCGCCAGGAAAAGCAAAGRCTGTTAATGTGAAACAAGGCGGGATTTTTTTTTTGTCCACGATACTTCCCGCTTTTGCAAAGGCTTAAAAGGTTTTGKAGGAAGAGAAAAGTCCAGCAATTCGCCACTGCATGGCTTAGATGGTTGTTCCAGTGATGCTGAGACAATGCTGCAGAGCTCCCRGGACTTTGGGTGTGTGGCCAAGGCKCTGYTCCAGGTCAGGCATCCCCATGTGCCGGGCACACGCCTGGAACTGAGCAYRGAGCCAGRCCAGACAGGGCTCTGCCAGCTCCTSCTTGGGGATCTGGGTCAAAAACAGCCCAGGGATCTCCTGCCATGCCCTGGCAGCACAGCTGGATCAGCCCTGAGAGGGACCTGTGCTGCACTGCAATGGGACACCTTCATCGCCCTGCACCCTGGGCAGCATCACAGAGTGGCTGGGTGGCCTTGGGGAGAGCACCAGAGCAGAGAAAACATCAGCACGGCTCTGGTCCAGCCGGGATGGGCTGGTGGCACTGGGCAGCCCATCACCAGCCTCCTGTGCAGCAGGGTGAGGTGGGCAGGAGCTGGGGATGCCCACGGTCGGGTTCCACGGCTGGAGCACACGGAGCAGGGGATGCGCAGCGCTCCGGCAGCACTCCCAAATGACAGGGCTGTTAATTGTTACTTAAGCAATGAAGCTGTTTCAGATTGCCTGCGGTGAAGCAGCGGTGGTGGAAGGTGTCTCACTGCCAGAGTGAGAAGTGGCATCGCTGGGGCCCCCCTTTTTACTGGGAAACTTTTACTGCGAGTGTGAAAAAAAGCTGTGGGCTGCCCTGGGGCCGCTGGAGCGACCTGCAAACACCTGGGAGAGAAACCAGAGAATCCCGAAGCGGGCATGGACAGGGAAAACAAACCCTCTTGGGCTGAGCCAAACTTCCAGATAAAACCAGGGAGCAGCACTGGGATGGGTTAGATCTCCCTGGATTYCCAGGCATCTCTTTTCCAGCCCCTTTTCCCGGTCTTGCTCCCATCTCAGCCCTCCCCAGTCCATCCTTCCTGCGAGGCTCTGGCSTCCATCCTGTGTGACACAGATGTCYGTGCACCAACAGAATGTGACACGTATGAACACACATGTAGAGAGACGGGATGTGCTTGGTGACAATTGCCTGTTTTCCCAGGAAAAGGAAAGGCTGGATTTCACAAACCCTGAGTGGTGTTAAAGCACAAATCCCACTGATTTATGCTCTCAGTGTGTTTTTCTGTTAGGATGTACCCCAAATGAAGAGGCCACTGACACTGCAGCAGTTAACTCTTTCCAGTGGAGTTCCACCTGCTCAAGATCTACACTGAAGAGTCAGCCTGGGCTTAGAAGGCAAATTCTGGAGGGACACTCAGAGCTTTCTGCCCGGCAAGTTACCAGGGGCAGAGAGGGTAAAACACATCCCTAAAATAAATCTGTGTGCGTGGCAAGGTGTCTGTTCCTGCCGCTGATTAGAAACTGAAGCTGTCTGATACTACTGATATCACTGATATCACTGATATCACTGATATTGCTGATATTACTGATATCACTGATATTACTGATTATCCTGACCAACAGGACTGGGAAGCACAGCCACTGCTTCTAATGAGGTGCTGCAGTGTAAACCTGATCTTCATTTAGAGCAATTCCTCAAAGACAAAGAGAAATCCACCTGATGAGGTGTTGCTGAACTGCGCCATGCACCTACAAATCAAAGCCCCACGTCCCAAAACTTACCTGGGAAGGGGAAATAAATGCCAGGGGAGGGGGTGAGGAGGCAGAGGCCGCCCTGTGGGAGCATCCCTGGGCAGGATGGGGTTGGGAAGGATGAAATGTGAGGAGCATCACAGCCCCCCCRGCTCGCTCTGATGCACGCCTGACCCTCAGCATCCCCTCGCTCCCCTTCCTCCCCCCTCCACTTATAAATCAGAGCAGAATTAATTCAGGCGCCGCGTTTTATTTGATAAACGTCAAAATATGTAAATACCGGGCTCTCTTCCTACAGTCGCTAAAACAAATGGAAAACACATTTATTAGCATAGAGATGAGTTTAATCAAATCAGCGGCGAGTACAAATTAGCCACAGGAAACGTAATGAGCTGGGAATTAATTAGCAGCATAATGGTAATAACTTTGCCTGCTGATTACCTTGCGGCCATGGCTCTCCCCCAGGGCTTTCCATGGGTTCTCCAACAGCTGATCTTTTCTGTTGCAGGAGCCCCTGAACTGGAACAGYGTGGCCGACAGCTCCCGTGCAACAGACTGGAGGAGGGGAGGGAGCTTGAATGAGGGAGGGAGGGGAAGGAAAGCCATGTGGAAGATCCACCACCTTCGCCTTCCCCATCCAGGAGCCCATTCCTTCACCCATCGCTCCCCCAGGCTGTCCTGCCAGGCTGAGCATTGCGTGGGGATGCTCTCATGGGTGTTGGGCTGGGTGGGATATCAGGGTCACCCTCCCCAGTCTGATTTTCCCTCCTGAGCCCAGCACGTGGCACATTTTGGAGCAGCCACCCACCCCCTGGGCTGATTGCAGCCCATCCTGCTGCAGGGGAGGTAATGCTGGGTCTGCCTTGGCCCAAAATAAATACCTGGGTGGTGCAAGAGACAGGCTGGAGGTGCCCTGGGAAGGGCAGGAGCAGGCTGACCCCGGAGACTCAGCTGGCTGTTTTGAGGAGCTGATGTTGCATGAGAAAGGGACAATTGGTGCTGCAGGGGCTTTGTAAAGTGCTGGGCTTGTAAATTAACTGTTTGACACCAACAGTGATGGAGAGCAGTGGGGGGCAGGGGATGCGTGGAAGGAAGGGGCAGTTTCTCTTGATTTATTTGTATTCCTCCTGCAATGCCTCTCCTCCTAACACCTGAACAGTCCAAAATAACTTGCACAGAGCCTTCCAGTGCTGGAGCTAAAAGCACTTCATAAGCCCTAATGAATCAAGCTGTGCAGCAGCCCTGCGAGGAATTATTATTCCCAATGGCGTGGGGAGGTTAAGGGAAAAATGCTCGTGTTTGGGGCCTCCATTTAGATGTTCCAGCCCATCCTCATGCACCTTCACACAGCAGCCTCCCAGGCAAGTGACTGAGTCAAAACCTGATAAGTCTAAAATAAAAAAAAAAAACAACAAGAAAAACCAAAAAACCTAAGTTAAAAAAATAACCCTGGCTATGTACTGAGCACTCTAACAAGGATCTGTGGGGGAATTAACTGAGCATCTGAGTTTAGAATGTAATGCAAAGTGATTTCTGGAGATGGTATGGATGGTGAAAAGKGGGAATCCTGGTTTCAGGTTGCTGGTACCTGCAGAGCCTCTGTCTTGTCCTTAAGCAGAAARGAGTTTCACATTCAGCTCTGATCTTTGAAGCTGAGACTAATTTCTCCTGTTTAGGGATCATAGTAAAATCCATATATGACCTCTGGATGTAAAAATCAGCAAGTATGAATGCAAATTCCTGCTTGGACACCCAAGATAAYGTTTTYCAAAATCCTCTATATTGCTTTTCCCAGACTTCTTTGGGAATAGGTATTCACCGTTGCCTTTATTGCAATATCAGGTCATTGTTTCTACCAATATCTCCCTAACAAATTTGATCAAACCGGCCCATGTCAATAGTGCTGACTCAATGCCTYACCTCAGCAAGCTGACTGGGAGAAGAATTTGGCAGTTGTCCCTGGAAAATCTCACAGGTCCCTCCAAAACCAAGTCAGAGGAGAGCAAATGAGCCCTGCTGCACTCTGGATCAGACCTGCTTTCATGCAGGAACTGAAATGCAATAGTTTGAAGTCCCAAGGTGTGGCAATAAACTGAAGTTCAGTCTCCATGGGATGTTTGGGGATGTGTGAACCTTTGTGGGAGCGTTTGCTCCTTCTGGAGAAGCAGAGACAGAACTTTAGCAGAGCAGCTCTTYAGAGCCCGATCTGCAGAGGTGCATGGGAAAGGGATGTTTGCACAGATAATTCTGGCATTTTTTTTCAGAATTCCTCTTTTCAGGAAGCAGTGCTGACTGCCCTGTTTGAGGCTTGGCTKGGCTCAAATTGGGCCGATACCCAAAGCTGAAAGATCTCCAAGCCCAATGGGCACTGTGGGCTGTGCAAGAGCTGCCATCCACTCTGCAAGGCCATCTCTGGGATGCTCCTCTCTGGAGATCCCACCCTGCAGAGTCAGGGCAACGTGGGCCTGACCTCAGATGAAAGTTGTRTGACTTCAGTTAAAGATGCTTCATTTTTAACTCCTTTTATTGCCTCTGATTTTTCTTTTTTTTTCCAAGGGAGCTTGTGCAAGTTGACACAATAGATTAAACCATGAGTCGTAGTTGAAGAATCCTGTGTTTTATTATCAGGGATAAATAATATCTCCCCCAGAGGAAAATGGGAGAACACAAGGTCACCCAGCATGCCCAGAGTGGAGCCTGAATAGAAGCTSTAAGTTGCTCCAGCCTCCCGTGCAGCCTGAGCTGTGTTCTGAAGGCAGAGGGGTTTATTCTTCAAAGTACCACTTTCCTTTGCTACCTGCAGACAAATAGGTTGCTCTAAGATGCATTCCACGAGCTGATTTTTGATTCATGAAAGCCTGAACCAACACTGATCATAAGAGAATCGACAGTGATCATAAAATATGAAAGGTTTTTAAGAAGAACTCTACATCATACTRAGGTCTGCAGCAGGATTTCTGCTTCAGAGCCAGAGGGGCCAAATGCATCCCTGTTTTACTGATGAAAATGTGGAAGTGAAAGCAGTGAAAGCAGAATTTTGCCCCTGTATATCCAAGGCTACCTAGTGCCACAGAAGCTTTTAGGAAATCTACCACTTTAAGCATAAACACAAGACAATTTTGTTCTCATGCAATTTTCTTGCCAATGCTTTTTCTTAAAAATCTGTACGGCTGTCATATAAAATATGCCTGGGTTTGTTCTAATTTAGATTACGCATATTTGTCCTCAGTGAATGATTGATTAAGTGCTCTGATCTTGACTGCTATGTTAGCAGCAGGGTATCTGYGCAAGAGGATTGGGAAGCTCATTGGATAAATGGTGGAGAGGAAATCTTAGCTGTTACAGATCTGGGTTTCTTTTTTTCGCAGCCAAGGCAAATGCTGTCTTGTGTGCAATAACAAACATGCTTTGTGATGTGTTCCAGGACAGTGCTGAGCCTGACTTTGTTTCCTMGTGGAGGGGCTCTGAGCTGTCACAATAGTGTGGCTCTGCACTTTTGGTGTCACAGATCTCAAAGCAAGGAGGGTATCTCTGAGTTCACCGGATCAGTTGTGATTTACGCTGATCTAACTCAAAACAAAATGTGTCTGAGTGGCATCTGCCGAGCTGCTCAGATAAAACCAACGCACAGGCAAAATTAGGGAGGAGAAAAAAAAAAAAGAAAAGATCTCTCTGTGCAACTGAGCTCATTCAAAGCAGCAAGCGTGGCTTAGCAGGACTGACCAAAATGGAAAAACTCCTTCAGGGGTTACTTACCCTGTCAATCTCACTTTACTATCACYGACTCTGAGCTGGGAGCAAATATATTGTTACCCACAGGAGCTGGGAGATATTTTCTAGCTTATTTGTATAATCTTAGSTTCTTTACTTTTTACAGGAAATTATGTCAAGTTGTGTTTTGTTATTTTTTCATTTGTGTTTAGGAGCTAGAATGGATGCAACTGAAGGTGCTTGAAAACACTAACTTAAAAAAAAAATCCATTTTATTTTCCTTTAGTGTATATTTATTTCTACACTGGTCTACTGCATTGTCTTTGCAGCACTGTAATACTAAGAATGCAAGGTAAAAAACCAGGCAATTATGAACARAAAGGAGGACTTTTTTTTTATCCTTTCTTCTTCCTGAATAATTTCTCTGACCTTCTTGAAGATGTAGAGAAAGATTCCAGGACCATAAAAATAAATAAGTTGTTTACTGTGATGCTTGCAACCTTGAGGAAAAAAAAAAAAGAAAAAGAAGATAAGGAATAAAAAAAAGAAAATCTCCATACCCACTGTCTTCCAAAAGGAGACAGATGAGGTGTGTTCTCCAGAGAAAATATTCCAAAATCTGAGCATGTTACTGTCACAGTAAAGCAGAGTGAAACAGAAGAAAACAAAACAAAGAGGYGATGACCCCAGGAGGACTCAGCACCGTCCTTTTTATTGCTACCTTTGGGGGAAAAAAAAGGGGCAGGTTGCAGAAATACCTAAACAAGGAGACCTATCTTGGAAAAAAGTCCATCCCAGGCTAGTTTGCCGAGATTAGATATCATGTTTGCTGCTGTCTGCAGCGATTTGCCGGGGGCAGGATCTCAGGTGGCTCCTGAGCGATTCTGGCCACAAACCTGAGCCCTTTGCCGAGGAAAACCACGTCCTGYAGCCACAGAGAGAAGTGCTAAGCTGTGTTAATGATGCTGTGTTATCATCAGGCCCTAATGCTGCCTGGGATGGATGTCACTGCTGTGTATGTTCCTGCAGATCAGTTGGTAATTACACTTGGATCCAAAGTAATTACGCTGAGACCGGCGCTCCGCTTTAGGAGACAGAAATAACCGCGCRCTCGCCCGGTCCCACACGTAGCACTTGTGATGTAATTTAATAGCCAGCCACTAACACCAAAGTAAAGAGGCATTTCTCTTATATTTATGCCCTTTTAAATTAAACATCAGTGTTTTTTCCCTGGGAAAGGAGAGCTGTGCCACTGGTCTCCTTTTCCCACTCAAGCGCCCTCCTCTTTCCCTGACAAAATGAAATACATYGAAGGAAAATAAATATTTATGAGCTCCTCCTGGGGTGTGATTGTTTTGACGCAGGTCTTGCTTTGGCTTCGCTCTCTGCCCTATTTAAAATTTCGTCAGGGAGAAGCCGTCCCTCTAAAGGCTGGRGGAGGATGAGGCATTTGGATGAGTCTCTGCTCCTCTGGGTGGGGAGCAGAGGGACCAACCTCCCTTTTGGAGGTTTTCTGCCAGTGTTTCCTCTTTAACCTGCCCACATTAAGCACCTGGACAGCTGTAGCAGTGCATTAAGCACCTATTTTTGATGAGGAGCTCAGAGGCAGCCRGATGCCCAGAGCCCACCTGCAAAGAGAACCTTCCCTGTCTCTGTTTCCTGACCATCCATCAGCAAAGCAGGCAGTTTTTTGGTTTTTTTTTCCCAAGTAGAATACTCTTGTGCATTTCCAAATAAGCCAAGGCTCTGCAGATATTCTCCTCCCTTCAGGGTGAGGAGCTTACTTTGGTTAGGAAAATAAAGAGTTTACTGTGATCTCTTTCTTTTGGCAATGTCTGGGTAATCATTGCTCATAATAATGCCATCCCAGATGTTGAAACATCTCCTGTATTAATTTTACCCAGAAGATAATTTCCCTTAGAAATCATGTGCAAATCCCCTGTTCTAATTTAAGAATTAATTCAGTACGCTAAATCTTAGCACTTCATCCTAGAAATGTTTTGCAGTGTCTKTTAACCCTTTGCAACAACAGCATCCAGCCCAAAAGAGGGGATGTAGAGCTGTAACTAAGCCTGTTTCTCATACCAAGCTCTTTTGGAGGCCAGTACACAGTATTTTGAAGCCTAGACACCCAGAGCCTGCCTGTTTGAATGATTTCCTTCTTCTCAGAGAATCACAAACATAAATTAGTTTGCTAAGGCCAATATGGGGGGCTGATAGACCAGTGCTCCCAGACAGAGCACCCCAGGGGTGACTGGGACTGCCATCCCACCCACCACCAGGGCYTTGGCATGTGCTGGGAATGAAAATAGGATGATTCCACATTTAACAAGACATGGAGAAGAAAAGAGGAGCTGAATGGTTTGTGTAAGAAATGCATGGGAGAGCTGAGAACAAATCCCAATTCTTGGGAGCCCTGGGTGTGGGTCAGCAGTACCTGACCATCTCCCCATCCCTGGGTGGGCTCAGGCACACAAAAGTTCACACCAATACTTCCACACAAAAGTACTGCTGGTGTGACCTGCCTCATGCCTTTGCTGGGCTTTCTTCATTCAGTTTGTAATGGAAACAGTGTCAGCCTCCAGACTGGGCATTTTCCTGCCCTTCCACATTGTGACAGTTCTAGAGCATCATATCTTTATAGTGGAAGTCTTTGACTGCCATTGAAAACAGTAAAGAAGATTAAAGAGGCCAAATCTCTGAATTTCCCCCAGACATGTGAGATCAGAGTGCAGCCCAGCACACCTTTKGTGGAACAGCATTCTCCAAAAAAAGATTTCCTGATTCCTAGCAGAAGAGTATGACTTCATTCCATCCCAGTGGTAATACCCAGCTAACCCCCTCCTGCAACGTGAGGTGACATTTGGGATTCCTCTGATTTTCCTGGGGGTGGTTGTGTTTGCACAAGCAGCACCTCGTGCACTYTGCAGAGCACAGGGCCAGCCGAGGATCTGCTCCAAAGAGGATTCGTTTGCAATCAGCTTTGACAATTATCATAAGGTGATAAGAGGTGATTAGTGCCAGGATATTCCAGCACCTCCATCACCACCTCCTAAACTCCCAGACACCACACTGATACTGGCCTCAGAGGAGAGGAATGATGCAATCCCAATCCTTTCTCCTTYATTTCCATAAAATATCTGGGAAAATATTGCTGTGGCCTTCTGGTCCTTAAGCACAGGAGGCTGCATTTGTGCTAGCCTGAATTTCAGCACGCTGACAGCTGTAGGATGGATCTGCTGGCCCAGCAGTCCGAGCTGTGCATTGGTTATTATTCCTCCTGATGAATTCACTTGGGGGATCTGCTTCTTGAATGCAAAGCTCTCAGGTCAGGACAAATGGAAAATGCATTACATGGAGCGTGACATGCTGTGAGTCCCAGAAATGTGTTGAGATATGTCCATGGGCACTGGGATAAATCTGTTCCTTTATCTCACAGTTGCTGCCGCAATTTCCTTCTAGAAACCTGGTTTTGTATCACCAATGGCTGTTTGCAGTGAAATACTGGATTTTCTTGTATTTACTAGGTATTGAAATATAGCAAGCTGAAATCACAGCTTTGTTCTTATTTTTATTAGTGAGGGACATGACAAAAAAGACCCAATATAAGATCTGAAATATTTAGAAAGCTTTTCTCCAAAAAAAAAAAACCTCCAGAACTTGAAGTGTTGTCCTGATGGGAAAGCTAGCTGCAGTTTTCCAACAACATTTTTTCTGCACCATCTCAGGATCTTGGTCCCAAAAGGAGCAGTGTCTGAGGCCCTGATCCTGCCATAAAATRTGCTGCCTGGTTCTGTGAGGGTTTTGTCCTTTCTTCAGCAAGAGAGAGAGACACAGTTTAATAAATATTCTCACCCAACCAACTGATCTTTCGAGAAAACTTCACATATAATTTTTTTCTTTTCTGTTTTCATTTGCTTTGCTGCTCTCCTGAGCTAAGGATACTTCATTCTCATTCAGGATGTTTTATATTCATCTTTGAAAGAGCAGAACTGCGTTTGCAGACACGTTTTGCAGCTCAGATCAGCACACACAAGTTTTGGTCCCACCAAGAGTTTCCCAAATGTGTGGGATGTGGGGAGCTGATGTGTGGATGAGCTGATTAATTAAGATGCAAGTGGGCAGGAGTTCACTGTTAGTTTGGTGGCCTGGGACAGGTGCTGATTTCTGCTGGAGATGGGAGCAGAGGTTCTGTGCTGTTGGCAGCAGGAAGGAAGGAAATATCTCAGCAATAAATGCTGCCTGCTGTCAGGACTGACCATCCCTCTCTGGCACCTCTCATTCCCAGGACCCAGCTCCTCAGTCTGAGCTGAGGACAGGGAGTGTTGGCACAATGGAACATTTTCTTTTCCCTCCTTTCGCTTTCCCTGCCAGAAGGAAAAAACTTGGGTTTAAAGTCTGCTCTTGTTTGATAACTTCCCTTAACTACCAGCTAAATAATACATGAACACTGATCCACCGTGCTGACTGATGACTCCCTCTCCTGACCCTGTTTTATTTTTATTGCTTGGCTCGGGCCAGTTCCTTCAAGTCCTGAATCATCAGAACAGAGACCTTGAGGTATTCCAGGCAAATCAATCCCTGGCCCATTGACATATTGCTTTAGCTAACCAACCATACAACTTGGCTTTTCCCTGATAATTTCTCAATTAATTGCTTTTCAGCTCTCATTCGTTACAAGGTCAGGCTGTGACTGGACTTGTACATTCCCATCTCTGATAAACTCTCCTGGTCCCCTAATCAGCCACGACTGGGATTTTAGTTCCATTAACTTATTCATCATCGAGACATTTTCATCTTGGGGAGCTTGACTTTTGATTGTATCAGGAGTATCTTCAATTATTTAAGAGGACTTAAAATTGCCTTCYTAACTAAAAGGAAAATGCATTTTGAGCCCTGGAAATTGATCGTGTTGGACCAGTGTTTTTTGGATGTTCACATGTGCAAGCCCATGTTAAAATAAAAGCTCCTGCATGGCCAGAGCAGCAGAATTTTCTGCTGGTGAGCATGTGTGTGCATGAGGCTGGCTCTATTAAGATGTCAGCTATAGGGGAATGACAGTGTGCTGATGACTGGTGGCTTACTAATGCTAAATCACGCCTGAGATTCTGTTCCATGATGTCAAACATTGATTCAGCTTCCGTGGGAAGTTATGCAAATGCCAGAGCCCTTCAATGAGTTCTGAGACTGAAATTGCTGGCAAAAAAACCCCACTAATAATGATTTTTTTTTAAAAAAAGTTTCCCATTTCCTGGTAAGGAATCTTTTTAGAAAATCTTGAAGGGAGCTGCTCCAGGGAAGGGGTGAATTTTGAACGGGTCCCTGCAGACAGGAGGGCTCATAGGACCCTTCTTCAGCTTTGGTGGGAGCTGGGAGCCAAATCCTTCATTYCTGCTGCAACCTTCTGCCTGGGTCTGTGCTTCATTCTTCACAGCAGCCTGTCCAGTCCAAGGTAACAGCTCACCAGTGCTGCTTTCCACAAAATTCATCTTTTAACAGCAGCAGCAGGCCATGTTACACAACGACATGCCCTCCATCCCAATCTTCACCACGCCTCTCTTCCCACAGTTTACGCCCAGGAAAAGCTCCTAAGAGTCTGAAAGCTTCTCTCAACATCAAAACTGGTGGCAAAACTGGGGGCAAAACCAGACAAACTGGGATTAGTTGGAAAATGGGGCATTTCTGAACACAGTGATGGGACCATGGAGTCTGAAATCCCACCCTGCTCTTTATCCCAGCCTCTGTAACTTTTTCTTTGACTGAAAACCACCTTCCTGTGGTGGTGCTGGGGAGCTGCTTTAGGTGATCTGAATGCTTCAGGCCCTGAAGAATACCCACAGAGAGAGGTCAAACTGTATTTACAGGCTCTCCAGGAAGAAAAGCTAGTTTAATATTGGCAAGGCGAGATAGTTGCATATTTAAGAGGAGCCTCCTCTCCCAGGAAAAGTGCTCTGGTTTCAGTTCCCTTTCTGCAGAACATGGGTGGTAGCTTTTATCACCCATGATTWCACTGCAGGCCACAGAATGATGGATTTTTCTGGCAGAACCCTATGCTCACACATTTGAGTGTAAATTTTCATCATTCGCTTAAAAAGAAAAGCCCACATTACCACTGAGAAGGGCTTAAAAAAAGACTAAGAGCACAGAAAATTGGAAAAAAAAAATCCCCTCACCAAAAGGCAGTGCCTTGTGTTGAAGGGAAGAGCAACAGCAACAACAGCATGAGCTCTTGGGGTGCTGCTTTGCTTGTTTTCCCCCCCAAACTGCAATAACTCACCCATCCCACTGGCAGAAATGTGCCCTTTCTTGGTTCTTCAGCAAGAAGGGCCTTTCCATGGTCTCTGTTTCTTCCTGTCAATGATGCACCAGAAGGCACCAACACTTGGAGGACGTGAAGAAACGTACAGTTCTTTCCCTGCCCGTTGCTAGGATTCACAGCTCTACCCCACCACTTTCCGGGGCTTCAGCTCCTATTTTGGCTGTAGGAAAAAAAGAAAGAAACCTTGTTGCTTCCAGGCTTTCTGCATAAGGCTTGAGCAGCTCCAATGCCAACCCTTATAATATTGCTACAGTCAGACATAAAATCTTAATGCACAATAGTGCCTTGAATCTTACATTCTTCTGAAAAAGGTGAGTCCCCAGTAGTAAATGAAATATTAAACATTATTAAATATGAAACAGCCAAACCTGGATTCCATTAAAATGAATCTTTCATGGTTTTCCTGGTTCTTTTTCCCACTCACTTTTTTCTTTTTTTTTTTTTTCCTTCCCAGGGAACGCAGCGATCTCGTGAGCTTTTATGTGTCCTTTTAAAGGCAGAAAAATCACAGGTAATTTCAGTCTATTCTATTCAGATTTATTTTAGCTGGAAAACAAATCAAGGCAGTGAAACTCTCACATGGTCGCATCTCCCTGACTGAGCTATTCAGCAGTCGATATCAAAGGCTCACCTAAAGACACTCTTGTAATGCCTGCTGACATGTGCCACCTATTTAGAAATCTTGTACCCTGTTACACACTCTACTTTCATTTGAAATGGCTTTAATCTTCCACCATATACTAAAAAAAAAACCCCCAAAATATCTCTTATTTCCTAGGATGCGTTTTGAGCTGGTTTTGCTGCTCCTGCAGGTTTTCTGGGTGTTAAACTGTGTCTGTCTGAGGTGAGTGCCCACATGGGAGCTGGCAGCTGGGCATCAAAGGGGATTTCTGCGAGGAAAAATTTGGGATTTGATAGAGCTGCCCTTAGACTGGCTGCTGACACAAACATGACTGAGGGAATGACTGCACTGATAGCACAGGGCAATCAACAGGATAAGCCAGGACTCAATACTGTCAATATTGAGCTCTTTCACCTCAAAATTCATAAATACAAGGCAATCTGTGAATCTCTGGTGCTGGAACAAGCCAAAGGTGTGTCCTTCTCATGACATATATTTATGTCCTTGCATTCAGAACTTAAGCTGTTCCTGTTATTATTAATTCTGTATTTGAACAGGACTGGTAGAAATTTTTAAAAGAGGTTGGGAAAAAGAGGTCTTGGCCTTGCCAGGAGGATCCCAGAGCCTGGATCTGTGTGAGASCATTCCCTGTTTCTGGCTGGGAGACTGCTGAATCAGGCTGGGTCTGGTGGGAGGTTGCATCTCCAGCACACACCTTAATTCTTGATTTGCTGCTGCAAAACATGCATGAATTAATCTACAGACACGTTTCTGGACTGGAAGGCAGTAAGTACTAAGAAAGACAAGTTAAAATGGCAAAGAAGGTAGAAATCCGTTAATTATTCATGACTGCTGTTCCATTTTGAGCAAAAAGCCTTTCTGCCTGGCTTTCCATTTTGCTTTKCTTGGGTCACTTCTGAGGCTCAGCAAAGGAGATTTAAATGGATTCCCCACCTCAGGAGCTCCTGCTGATGGTTYCCTTGCATCCAGCTGGGTTTTGCATCTCTCCCTGCAGGAATTCAGCAAAGTGGGGCCCTGCAGTGGGAGCACCACACTCTGCTCTGCTTCAGGTTGTGCCATTTCACTGATTTCTTTAAAAAAAAATAAATAAAAAGAGTGAATTGTACAAGGTTATTTTCTGCACTTAAATACCAATGTTTGTTTTTTGCTGTGGCTCTACTACAGCTGAGATGGCAAGAGCATCCCACCAACAATGTCCTTCTGGCAGCCTGACCAGAAGCATACGCTCTTGGTCTGGTTTTGTAAGGGCTTTTTCTGCCTTTTTCTGGCCTGACACCCTCGGAATGGAAAGCGGCGAATCCCAGCTTGCATTATTTATTTATTTTAATGAGCTGCCTTTGGCCAGCTCACGTTTTCACCACAAAGATTTCAGATTGCCCCAGAGCACCAGCAAACATGCTGCAAACTGCTAYGAAGCTTAGACACGAACATGTCAAATAAGTGATCCACATGAGAGTAGATAGACGTGACATTTAGTAATCATCTTTCTTGGACAAAATGGGGCATGGCTGTCACTTTAAGTAAATCTCAGTCAAATTTCTGGCATTTTACCATAGGGGAAGCARGAGGCATAATAGTAAATTTCTCTTTAAAAAATATAAAAGATCAACCTTGGGAAAAAAAAAAAATATGGTTGCCACAATTTAAGGTGTAATACCTCATCGTAGCTCTGCCATCCGTTTCCTGGCTGCTGGTATCAATATGTCACTCCTAATGTTTACTGATGTTCACTTTATAAATGACTTTTCCTGGCTGTCAKAGTATCTGTCACTGGCTTCTCTTCCCCCTCTTTGCCTCTCATCCCCTTTAATAAAGATTAATATCTTCGAGGTTAAGTAAAAAGATCACATACTACGTAAATCACACCACAGGTCTGATATTTAAGAAAAGATGAACATGTAATTGCTGAGATTATGTGAGCAAAGTGGGTAATTCCTGGCCTAAATGAAYGGAATTGGCTTTTGTGGGATCAGTTAATCTAAGTGCACATTCAGATAAAGTGTATTTTGTGCAGGCATTTGGGCTWCTGAAAGTTCACACTACGCTGAAGAAGTGTAGATGTTCAAAGTAAAAATGGGTGAGTTTAACTTCTACAGCTTCYCTAAAGTTCTAATATCTTTAAAAGACATGCAGAATGGGATTCTATAAAATGTGGCACGCTGGCTTTCCATATTTATAGTCCACCAGTGACTTCTATATTAAACGGTTTCAGTCTATGAGTYCAAACAAGATTTTTCAACCTGTCACTCCTGCAGCTCAGCGCGGTACATGAAATGCTAAACATGTTCTGGCTGCTTTGTACATCTTCCTTGACAAACACCTGGAGTAATGGCTGCAGAATGAATATTTAGCTGGCAATTTTATGGATGAAGCACAAACCAGTTATTTGGGCTTTGCAATGCTGAGAGCAGCAAACATGGACTTGGCTTTTAACCTGCAAGGGGCAGCTTGGGAGACACAGGGATGSARATGATGGAYCCTCAATGTAAAATGTGTTTCAAGMAAGGTTTGTCTGATCAAGAAYTGCAGGATCAGACCAAAACAGCTGCTGTAGAGGTCAAGCTCAGGCTTTTTTTTCTGGCCACCCTAATTCTRACCCTAACCCCAACCCTAACCCTAGGACAGTTTTGTGGTTAAGGGTAGAAGATGAAGATTCATGGTCCATTTTGGACACTTTCTTGATGACTTCCAAGCCAGGCTCTGTGGGTCAGACCTAATAATGGAGGCAAAACCTCACCAAAAATTTCAATCCTTCTTTCTGATCTATTAACCTGAAGTCCTTCACTTTTTGGCACTCCACCATAGGGTTTTAGAGCTCTCTGATMCCCACAGCAGTAATTCTGTGTATCCTCAGACTTACAGCCATTCTGATGCGGCCGAGCCACTCAAATTGAATTAACCATAAATTATGGTTTGTACACCTGACCCATAGGGAATTTGCACATGAAGGCTCTTCCACTCTCTTCCAGGCACTGGAATTTCTCTGAGATTGGTGGAGGCAGAGCACAGGGCCTGGGGATTGAGGTTTTGTGTTGTCTGGAGACCCCGGATCCACCTCCTCACATGGAGCAGCTCCTTTTCTGGTCTGTAGGTATTTTGTATTTTGCATGGTTATGTGCGGTGGTGATCTGGCTCCTGTCCATCCTGCCTCTTCAAGAAGCATCCCTGGAAATGGACAAAACCCTGAGGACACACTGGACCAGGAATGGAGCGTGTAAAGGGTTGTGGCTTTGATGAAGGCACTTCTTTAGGAGTGCAGCATTTTGGTTCTGTTTTGTGCTTTATCCAGAAGCAGTTTGACATAAATCGTTGGMTTTAACCCCTAAACTCTGAGTAAAACCCTCCTCCAGGTGTCAAAGGSGACATCCCCATCAGTGCCCAAACTCCAGCCTCCTCTTTGAGCAGGTGCACTTTGCTGTGCTGTGAACTCCAGCTCTGGGATAACTGCAGCTCCTGAATCCACAGGGATGGGGCTGTTCCAGAGGCAGAACTCACAAAGGGCACTGATGGCGTTCTTTAGGGTCACACAAAACCTTCCAGCTCTTGGCAAGCTACAAAAAACGAGTAGATACCAAAAGCTGGTTCCTGAAGGGAGGGAATTGTGTGTGTTATTCCTTTCCAGTGCACCAACAAAACTATTGTGCTCAGAAGATGACTCTGAAACTGCCTTTTGTTGTATTTTGTATGAAGTAGGATTTTCTGTCTGCCATAACCACCGGGTGATTTTATTACTAAGAACTAGTTTATTTTACAATAAAGGCAAAGAATCTCCARTCGTTTTAGCAAGCAAAGAAAAAAACACTTCTAAGAATATTATAATATATCCTAAAACCAACTTAGTTTTTACTCATATGATTGATATGTGTACTATTTTACTGCTCAACACCGTTTTTCTTACACAGAATTGTTTCTTTCAACTATAGCTAACTTGATTCTTTGTGTAGTAGGATCTGAGGCCAGTAAAGCATGAAGAAATTTTACACTGCAGACTGCAGCAAGCAGAGGTCTCTCTAGTGAAGGCATTATTTTACAAAATGATGGATGTGCATATTTATTTGCTCTGTGACTTCCACGTCAGGTTTGTCATATTTCCTCAAATTACTAGTTAAACCAAGGTTTTGAGTTTTGTTTTGTTTTTGTTCCTGCTGAAGCCTGAAGGCTCAATATACCTTATAAAAATCAAGCTGTAATTTATCTGCTCCATAGATCATGTGTAACAATAATCACTCTGGAGTCTGTGCCGGGTTCGGATGTCTGGCTTTGTTGGAAGAGATGTATGAAGTGAACAAAAAGCTTCCTGATTTTCATACTCTGCAATAAACCTGAAATATGGAGAGAAGCGAAACGTGTATTTAAATCAAACCCAGGAATCATGACAGAGAAGGAGCACAGAGAAATACACGCACACCCAGACACATATTTTGCAATGACACAGTRTTATTTCTCTCACCAGATGGACTCTACAAGTTCTGCACGCTCCGTGTCGCAGACATTCCCAAATCAAAGCACTGGAACGATTTTCACCCCGAGCTTGGACTCAGCAGAATGGTGAATCGTTCACTTGYGTTTTGCAGGGAGGAAAACCTTTGCCAGCACAAAAACGTGGGGACCCCCAGAGAGGTTCACATTCACAGGTGCAATGTTCAAGTGCTACTTCACACCAAATTYGCTGCTCGGTGTTAATGCTTGTTTTGCATATGTATGGGCAATTTTGGAAAGGCCACGATGAAACCTCAGGATTTTGGTTGTAGATGTTTGCAAAAATAATAATAATAACAGGCTAGAATTATTAGATGACCAGTCTAACCATCTACAAAAGGAAAACTCACTGAACATTATTGTAGCTTCAATTCCCTCCACCCCCATGCACACCTYGGGAGAAGGCAGGGAATAATCTTAATATATTGAAGTATTTTTTATTGCCCTGGGTGGGCAGTTCCTCCCACAGCCAAACTGCCTTTTGCAAGGCTTTTCTCTCCTGGTTTTGTTTAYCACAGTACAAAAAGGATATGGGGTTCATGTTGCACCTCCCTGCTGGGGCCACACGTGTCCTTTGTCACCACACAAGGTTAATCAGCAGCCTGTCCCCAAGGAAGCCAAGCACTGGGAAAAGATTTCTGGTCCACTGGCTGTAGGAACACAGTGCTGCAGCGAGGCCCTGGCATGAGGAAGARAATGAAATTTTAAAATGAATTATTTCTCCGCAATGAGCTTTGTTGGAGAGCTGCAGCCCCACTCTGGTTGTGGAGGTGGGGTACCTCCTCTGCTCCCCAAACATTGCCATGGTCTGGGTGGATAAAACACGTCTTGGGAGGCATTTCCAAAAGCCCAGGTCTGTTTAGTCTGCAACCTGAGTTATGGGGCAAATCTGATTCTCCCTCCAGCTCCCCAAAGTCTCTCTTGTCATTCCTTTTAATTTGTAATTTTTTTTTTTAGAGAAACCTAAACTGCAGTGGCACCGTCATTAAGAGATCCAACAGAAGCCTGGAAGAAGAGATTAGCACATACCAGAGTGACAGGGCTGCTGGGAAGGGGGAAAAAATAGACAACATCAGTGCAATGTACCATTAAAAGTATGGAGTGACAGATGACAGTTGGTCTGTGATGGGGTGATTCAGCTAAATGGTAAACAGAAGGGCGAATTCTGATCTCGCTGATGCCAACATAAACCTTGGGCTGCAGAGGAGCTGCTTCCCGTCTCTAGGACCTGAGTGGAGCCCATAAAAGCTGTGACTCAGCCAGATAATCTCTGACAACTGTTAGCACCGTGGTAAATATGGCAACGTGGCAGGCTGGAAAAGGGGCTAAAAAAAGTTGCGCTTCCACACTTCCAAAACGAAATGTTTCAGAGATTTTTTATCGCAAAACGAYGTCTAAAATCTTGGGAGCAATAATAGAAGTGGTTAAGAAATGTTGAGGTAAAACATGTCGAGGGTTTTTTTTTTTTTTTTCAGGTTGGATGAAATATTTTGATTGAGGCTGAATAAATGAGGTTGCTGAGCCAATGGGGTGAAAAGTCAGTTATCCCAACAACTCCAATGCCTCCAGAGTGGTCCTGATTAGAATTTACCCAACCATTAATGGTGATGTGGTGGACAGGCACTCACTCATGTCTGCATGAGATAGACTAGGAAAGGCTTTTCAAAGGAGGTACTTGCTAAGAGAATGTTTAACATTTGTTTTTGCTTCAAAAACACATTTTTCAAAGAAAGGATCCCATCCAAAACATATGTTCCCTCCCTGTGTGGGCAGGCATGCAAACACCAACGTGGGACCGAGCAAACTGCAAAGGAGAGCGTGGAAGCCAAAGCTAAAATTCTCCCATCTTGCTGCTGAGGCTTCCTCCTGATAAAGCTGCTGCYTTTTGATATCAGCACTGARRRAGGGATGGATGRGGTCTGTCCTGTCTCYTGGGTGTCTGAAGCCCCTTGTCCCTTCWCCCACTGTAAATGATGATGCAAAARCTATTGGAATGTGAACCTGTGCCATATTGCTCTTCTGATTTAGAGAATAAATTCTCATTTTTCTTTCTGTGGTTTCAATTTGTGAGGTATTGGTATTTTAACCTCAGTCCGTACAGTGCCTGGTTTCACCAGAAAGCTACTGTGACATCTGCAGAATGACAAATAAGCCATTTTTTGTGGAAAATGTTGAATTTTTCACTTTTTAGCAGGTCTGAAAGGCAGCTATGCRCAGAGATGTGAAGATCTAAAACATTATCTTTTGTGGAAGGGCCATGAGAAGGGACTGTCCCATGGGGAGGCCACCATGGCAGCTGYATCACCTTCCAAGGCTTTAGGAAATTTAGGATCACTCAGTGCCAGTTTAAGATTTGGGGAAAAGTTCTTTGTGTGAAGCAGAATTGCTTCCCCCTGTGAGCCTGACTCGAGGTGGCAGTGAAAATGGATCTAGGAAATAAAGCTCAGCACCTTATATAGGCAAGCTACCAAAAATATATGGATTGTGGAATTACTCTTTGCTGAGAAGGAAATTCAGATTTTATTCCTCCTATTGCGTTTTATTTCTTGTGTCATTACAGAATACACAAGCAGATTATTCCCCAGCCACAAAAAAAAAGCGAGATGCTGCAGTTGAAAAGAACAAAACAGGCGACAGTTCAACATTCTCAGTTCAGATCATTATGATACTATTAATGGATATTAATTTCTGTTTATTTTACAAATATTAGGAAACTAGTTTTCAAATTCACACCTCACCAAATGCTTTACAACAATGATTTTTTTCATTAATTTTATCAGCTGCATGCCTTGTTTTTTTATGGCACATTCTTTGCTGAGAGACATTAATCTGTGATAGAGCATCCTAAGAGCCTGTGCAGAGGATCCAAGCTGATAAATGCTGGTGTACAGGCTGCCCACCACTGTCAGTTTTTCAATTTGCAATGTAGCTGGGGCACGTAATAAATTTCTGGGGGGTTTATTTTTATTTTACAGAAGCCTTGAAATGTTTTCTGTGCATATTTTCTCACTGTTTTAACGTACATAGGAGCCCTCAACAGCCAAATGTCAAATTCTGTGTGATATGGGTTAGGTAATAAACCCTATGGTATTATTTTTAGAATACCTATAAAAATAACTAACACAGTTTAAAGTCATGTCTTAGTTAAATATTCAGTGTAGAATTGGTTTTTTGCTGAATTCAGTATCCCCTATTTCTGAATTTCTCACTAATAAATAYAAAATGCTAATGGAAAATGAACAGGAAAATATTCTGCATATGCTTAATTGACCTTACATTCAAAATACAAAAATGCTTGGGCCACGTGGTTAGGAAAAATAAAGTGGATTAACACTTACACCTGGATGATAAAGACAGCAGTGTGCATGTGGTTATTTAAAATACTTTCCTTAAATTCTCGAGGTTTACAAAATGTCACGACTTYATAATGGCAAGAGCAGAGAGCGGCAGCCAACACAGCGGGAATTCTATTTGTGATTTTGGTCCAGATCTGTTCTCCCTGCCCGTTTCTGGGGGATGTGCTGGAGTTGAGCATTGCAGTGTCACCCCAGGGCCACTCACCCATCTCAGGGGCTGTGGGTGGCCCAAGGGAGAGGGGTCAGGTCCCTCCAGTGCCTGCTCCAGTCATGTCTGGCACACTGATCGTGCAACACTCACATCCCAGCATTTGTACAGCCCATGATCAGGGGGTTGCTCACATCCTTACACCTCCCAGGTGATGAGCTCCTCCCCAGAAAGGAGCAGGAGGCAGGGCTGGAGGTCAGCACAACATTCCTTGGGTCAGGGCAAGCCCCAGGTGAGGCTTAAGGGGAGGGTGTCTCTGTAAGGCTTTCACTGGGTTTGGGACTGGGCTGGTTGTTGCTATTGTTATTGTTACTTGTTTCACCTTGTTATATATATATATATATAAGTAAAAACTGTTATTCCCTTTTACCCATATTCTTGCCTGAAAGCCCGTGATTTTTCAAAGCTATAATAATTCAGAGGGAAGGGGGGGTCATATCCACCACTCTGAGGAGGGTCCCTGCCTTCATTAGCAAACACCTGACTTTCAAACCAAGACACTTTTACAGGCTGGGTGGAACCCCAAGAGCCTTTTGCTCTGCTCTTTCCCATCAGTCTGCTCTGAATGCTCCCCTGAATGCTGAATTCCTCTGCTGAAAACTGGAGATGGACATAAATCCAGGTGTTGGGGTTGGACCTCCTGTGACTGCACCGAGCCCGGTGTTTGTCAAGCACCACCAGCGATGGATCAGGGCAGGAATGGCAGAGAGAAAACACCACAACAACGAAGGGGTGCTGCTGCATTCCCCCCTTTCTCCCCCATCCCTGGGCCTCATTTCTTTATCCCTTTCAATGYTACTCACAACCAATGAAGTCAATAGGAAAACCAGTAAACCAGACCCTGAYTCACCCCTTGGTTTGCCTAAACTCCAGTGCTGTGGATTAACCCGTGACAYGCATTAGTTTACCTTCTTGTCTTTACCCAGACTAGACAGAGAATCCTATTTTTCATATTTCTTTCCCTGGACCTTGGCCAGCTGAATAGAGGTCAAATACGTCAAGCTGGGTCTAAACTACAGGAAAAAAAATGAGCCGCATTTCAACCTTTTTCTCTAGCAGAGTGACAATATAATTCATGTTTATACTCCTGTCTTCACCACCGTCCTGCTGTTTGACCTTGGCAAAGTCACTTCATCTTTTTGGACCTTCATTTCTCCTCCAGGCTGTTTCTTTTGTCTTTAGACTAACATAGGGCAAAAATAGACAAATATTTGGGGCAAAATGTGGCTTACATGGTGCATTGGCATTGCTACTACAAAGTGCTTCCACATCCTGGAATTGAGGTCTCAGCAGAAGTTATGGAAAATTGTATTAGATCTTGTCTGATCTGATTGTCTTCAGATCGAATTTCATGATCCAAACACCCCAATTTCCCCATAAGAATGTGTTCAAACATTGCTTGACTGCTATTTTCCCTTGCTGCAGAGCTGAGAAGTCTTCACAACTGATGAGGAGTCATTATAAAGTTGACAATTTGCCCCCTTCCCTTCAAAAWACCAATTCTGCAGAGCCTCATTCCTTTCAGCCCACACCGACTCATCCAAAGTCATCCCTGCTGTTCGAAAGAAACCTGAAATTTCCCAACTGCAGGATTAAACTCATCCTCGCCCCCTCCAAACAAACAAACAAATAACAAAAWAAGAGGGAAGAAATTATCTCTGCAGTAGGGAGATGAATGTAAAGAGCTTGTATGTAAATCATTAGCAGAAAAAAAAGTCCAAATTGAAGTAAGAAAGAAAGAAAAGAAGAGAAAAACGGGGAATGTGGATGCTGGAAGAAGAAAAAACTCTGCTGTGCGAGAGTGGCCAGAGCCCTGTCCAGACTGGGGTAACTCAATTATTCAACTTTTCAACTCCCAGCAATTCCTGCAGTGAGCCCCTGGGTGCCAGCACACCCCTGGGTGGGGATACCCACCCTGTGTCCCCATTGTCACCCTGTGCTCTGCCTCGCAGCAGCGCTGAGAGCTGGAGAGGAGGGAGGGAGAGCAACACAAACCCTGCACGCCCGTGATCTCCTTTACACCATCACTCACGCAGCCATTCCTTCCTATGATGACTACCTGTAAAATAAAGGCGAATTTCTCCAATTTTTTTTTTTTTTTTTTTTTTGGGTATGGCCGGTCTGGAAGGAGTTAAAGTCATTATCTCCTCGATGTCCACCGCAGCACCGCATCCCCGCTGAGCTCCATCAGAGCTGCCGGGGCAGTGGCAGCGGTGACTTCACCTCCGCAGCCTCTCGGTGCCCAACTGCTGGAGTTTGCTAATTTGTGTGTTTTCACTCGAGGCCTGCTGATTCAATCATTTTAAAGACGCCCATTTCTTCCAAGCCAGGGATTTTATGACTCTAAGGATTAGAAGCTGTTATCCCAACAAACCCTGGAGCTCTATATATTCTGATTTTATGGTAAGCTTCACTAATAAACTGTTTAAAACATATGCTAATTGTGTTTATTGTATTCTTTAATTATCATATGTATCATTAAAGATGTACTATCCCGTTTGGAATCCTAATACCTAATGCCCTCCTTTTATTTATTTATTTTCTTTTTTTGGTATCGTTTCACTGTACTGCATTACTTTTAAAAAAAGGAGTGAGGAAATGGAAATACAGATATATATTTTAACAAGGAAGCTTATTTTCAATTTTCATTGCTTATTTAAAAGTAGAGTCTTTGAATTTAATTTGAAATCTCTCTCATGAAGAAAGGCAGGCAGGGAATGACATAACAAAACGTGGCATTCTGTCTCTGTGCATTTTATTCCTTAATTCTTTTTTTAAATATGCCTCCCTACCATCTACTATGCTTAGTTTTCTGTTTTCAGACTGCTCAAAATGATAATTTACCCAGCTGAGTTGGGTTACAAAAGATCAGAATAATTGTCCCCTCATTTTTGTTATATCTCATTATTCTTATCATACACACACACACTCACGCACACACCCCAACGTGTGCATAATAAATAAGGGTGTATTATGTATATGYACATGCACCCATGTATACAAATGTATATTCACACTGTTTGTGCTCATTTTTTACCCATTAATTAAGAGTTGTTTTTCCAAAATAGAGGTACCTGCCATCCGAGCTGTGTGAGTAATTTTGACTATTTTGGAGCCTGATCTTGATCTTGAATGCAGTTTTATCCTGTTGCTTTAAAATGAGGGTGCCCCTGCATAATAAAAGCCTGGATTCAGGATRTATTCCCCTCTCCTGAACTCGCTCCCAACAGCCAGAACCATCTCCCCCAGCTCTGGTCAATATTGGTGCCAATGGCCCTTGTTCCTATACTATTTTTATTATTTTTGTTCTTTTTCACCTGGGAGAACAAATCACCGTTAACAGGGGGCATCTTGCTCATTGCTGAAAGAAAAAAACCAGCAATAAAAAAACTCAGTGTTTTTCAGCTGCGCAAGTCAGGGGAAGGCAGGAGGACGCATGTGCAGCGAGACCAGTCCGTGGTCATCAATATTGCAGATGAGAATAATAAATATGTGCAGGCACACCACAGAAAAACACAGCCACACACATTTCGGCACTCACTTGCTCAAACTCAGACTCTAAAGTTCTTTTTCACCCCCGTGACATTTGAGGAATATCTTGGGCAAAACACGATTATCCCAACAGAAGAGTTTTGTTTTGATAAAAAAAGAATGAAACTGCTGGGCTACTTTGCTGCTGGCATGGAGAGGGGATTTGCTCTCAGGAATTTATCAATCAGGCTTTTTTCATTTTATTTGGTGAAGAATGTTTCCTTTAGGTACCAGATATTAATGYCACCTCATGAATGAAACTGCCTCTGCAAATTGAATAATGTCATTTGCGTTCACTCATTCTAAATAACATTGGAAAGCGGCAATGCTGCTTGTGTTAAAAAGAGACTCTGCTTGGGTATCCAAGCCATGATAAAACACTGGGATTTGGATTCTTTAA
>NW_026623585.1:405697-456005 GCF_030028575.1 Malurus melanocephalus | reverse complement strand
GGTAATTCTGAATAATTAGAATTTGTTTCCTAAATAATGGAACAAACAGCCTGCAACATCTAAATCACATAATACAGAACCCAGTGTCGGATCTGATTCTCTTAATAGGGGAGATGGGTGAATTTGGGACAATCTGCCTGCATAGGTGTTGTCATTTTTCACTTGCTGGGATCCCTGAGAAAGGCATGAATTTTTTGTTTTTCCTCTTTTGTCATTTTTCACTTGCTGGGATCCCTGAGAAAGGCATGAATTTTTTGTTTCCTCTTTTTGGAGATGTAACCCTTTGCTGGTTTGACATCCTAGCCACAGGTGTGCTTCAAGCTGCAGGAATAAATAGGGAATTTTATCCTAYCAAAACAATCCCACTGTGGTTAGASACATCTCGGCCCATGGTTGATTTACCCCAAATTCCATGGGTATAAAATTTGGGGTTTTTGTGTTTCTGGGGGYCCCTGGGGGAGCACATCCCCTCTGCCTGCTCCAGCCCAGCCAGCACAGCTCTGCCCTTGCTRCAGCCCCTGGAAATGATCATTTTGCACAGCCTCACACAAATTAAAGCATCGCCATCTCTCCCTATTATATTAATGGATTTTATGCTACTTTTTAAATTACACTGTTTTCAAACAGGAATACATTTGAATGTCAGACTCTAATACCCAAATATAAGTGTCAAGACCTCTGTACATCTCCAGCATGTAGGAACTAATTTAATCATCTCAGTGAAACGATTTCAGTTCAGACAATCACTTTGTTCGAGTGGAAGGGTTATGAAGAGGGTGCACAGCCACAGGAAAGTGCTTACACACTATTTAGGGCCGTGTTTTTTTTTTTTTTTTTTTTAGAAAGAAAACGGAGATGGGCATTTGTTCAGGAGTGGAAATTCCCAGCCCCTGCCCAGCTGATGGCAGCTGAGGCAATCGCACTGCAGGCTCAGAAAAATGATGCACAGCACTGAGGAATACAAAATGCTCATTTATTTGGGAAAAGAAGGGGAGGGGGCAGTCATGGGAAATGATTTTTTTTTCCCACTGTGACTAAAGGAAAAAAAAGGACAATCTTGAGAAATGGAGGCTGCCTGGTCAGTGTGTGCTGCTGGGCTCCCAAGTGGGTGCACACACAGGTAACACGGGAGCAAAACCAGCAAATGTTTTGCATATGGACTGTGGGCCTCCTGCTCCTAAAACTCAGCTTAGACATTTCCATTCCTCCTTTTTGCATATGGCATTTAACAAAAGGCAGCACAGGCAGGTTTTTTTTTTTCCAAAGGGTGAGTGCTAAACAGGACTGGCAGAAGGAGCTTATGCCCTATGTGGGCCAGCAACCCACAGCATCACGGTACCACACCATAACCCATGGCTTCAATCTCTTCTAGGAGGAGGAAAATTCCTCCCAAATTTCAGGGCTAGCTCAGATCGGCTCCAGGCCAGTGCTGTCCCATCAGCAGGAGTTTAGTGACTATATAGGAGAGAGAAAGAAACATCCCAGCTCCTTTCTGGGGCTTTTGGAGGATCAGGGAGGCTTGAGAGGTACTGGCATAGACAGAGAAGGATGGGGAAGAGAAAGGGGAAGGGTGGATCGGGGCCAGGGGACGTGGGGAATGGGAGCGCAGAGTGACTGCAGGGATGGTTAGGGACCACAGAGTTAATAAATGAAGGACAATACCAATCCGTGTGTGTGGGGCATGTTTGACAATGTCCTTTCCCTGAGCATGCCACCACATCCTGAGCTGCAGCCCAGTCTGCACAAGAGCTGATCCCCTGCCCGGAGAAATTGCTGGGAATAAACATGGATTCAGTGATGATCGCACTTGTCTGACTGCAATTTAAAACTTTCAGCCCTGATGCTGCCTTCACAACAAGCAGGATTACAAACTTTGAACTGAAATAATGTTGCTGCTGTTTCATGCATCCCCAAACGAAACAACCTAAAAGGATAATCAGGACTGCAGTCCATTTTGGAGAGCTTTGGTGAAAGAGGCATTATTTGGCAGGTTACTCATTACAATTAGGTGCAGTATAAATGATGTCAGGTTATATTAATAGCTCTAAGATTTTCCAAGTGTTGGCATGAAAACTGCCCAGCCTTGATAATGAAAACATGCGCAGGAGAGCTTTGTAAAACAATCAAAAATCAATCCCATGTGTCAAGTTGAACATATCAATGAGACAGTTTGCAGTCAGAGGGTTTTCTTATGAAGTGCTGTCAACAGTCAATGCTACACTTGTCTGATCCGTCCAGCTCCGCTAAGTGGAAAGATTTCTCTTTATATTAACCCAATAGAAAAGGAAAGGAAAACCAGGAAAATGTAAGCCACGGTAATTCATCTCAAGTATCCTGAAGGACAATTAGCAACAAAGGCTAGCGGTGGTAAGCCTGCTCTTTGGTGGGGTTTGGAGATCCGGGGCTGTAATTATTGAGCCATCCTGCTGAATAGCACAATCAATGCTTGACGGCTGCGCCGGTGCGGCGGCTCGAGCTCTTGTGTAAATGAAACGTCAGGCTGGGGGAAAAGGGGCCATTGTGTTTACCCGAGCCTGGATTAGCTTTTAGAGAACAATGAATCTGCAATCGACGCAAGACATTTTAATGGTGTTGTCGGGATCTTTCTTAATAGGAGGTTGGGGCGATGGAGAGGGAGGGAGAGCGGTGCTGGTGATGGGGATGGATTCTTTCCGTGCTGTGCAGGTGTGCACACACCCAGCCCCATTTCCAGGCCTGTCCCAGCCCCAGCAGGGTCCTTGGAGTTGGCAGCAGCCACCCAGGATCAGGGCAGTGGGACCACAGTGCAGCCTTGCCAGGCTTCACGACTGGCTGGGCAGGTGACAGGTTTTTGCACCCGACTGCACATCTTTCTGCCCAAAGGTCCTTAAGCCTCCCTCCCCTTGCTCCCTCGAGCATGGCTCTTCCTGATTTATAACCTCAGGGTTTGTCTCTCTCCCTCTTTCGGAGTATTTTCACTCTTTCCCTCCTTCTCTCTCAAAAGCAAGCTTCTCCTAGCAGCATCAAGCTCAAGCTTTTCCTTTTAAATTCCCGTCTAAATTCTCAYGGACACATCTCTATTCTTGTCATGTCTTACTTCCTTCTTTCACAGCAGAAATATTTATCAAACTGTTCTTCAAATCWGCCAGTAGCTTCACTTCTCCCTTCAGTTTTCCCAGCACTGCAAAATTATCCCTTCCTTCATGTGCTGAATGAACATTTCGGCTCCAGCCATCAATGCTCTGGGCGAGTTTTGTGGGGGTGTGTGCCCAGAGATGAAGAACTCAACCAGATTTTTGTGGCCATTTAAAAGTATTTCCTAATCCTGTTTAATCACCAATTGAAAATATTCCCATCTGGACAGCATTGCTGAGTGGGAAGGTGACAGGGATTAGGATACCTGTTTCCAGCCAAATGCTGGAAAAGCAAACCCGCATTCCTGACAGATAGATGAAAATTTCCTTTTTGCTCATGGCTACACTGTAATGCTCATCCCTCCAGGAATATCAAGGTGAGTAAATATCTGTGGAAYACACTTTGYTTTGTGCTTGTTTTTACTGCAGGGTGTGTCAAACCACCCCGGTGAATGAAGCAGCCCTGGCTATGCTAAGCCTGGGATATCCAAAGATTTTGGGAGTGTATTTGGTTTCTTCACTCAGGCTTCATTCAAACACATTTTTGCAGCCAGCCTGGTCCGTGTTAATGACATGAAGCCCACCCTACCCTGCCAACACTGTGATTTCTGACTCCTGCCACTAAACCCAGGGAGTTTGGTCCCATTTCCCTTCCTCCAGCCCCAGCAGCAGCTCAGACATGGAGCAAACCAGGGCTGGGGTCTGTGAAGAGCTGGGGGCAGGCACTGAGCCTCACCCGCACACCACCACACACCTCCTCCGTGGAAGGCAAACTCTGCAGATGTAATTGATTAGTAACTATCAGCTAATTACAGGGTAATCACATGATTATTTTTGCTTTGCAAACTGAATAGTTGCCATGAGATTGGATAATTGTGCGGGGCAATTTTGCACGGAGGCACATACGAATGCAGAGTAAAACCAGGCTGTGTGCAGCAGGGAGGGTGATTTTGTTCCTGCAGGTCCAGTTTGCCCATCAGGGCATCGTGTTCTTCTAAAGGCATCTTTGGATCCTGTGCTCTAAAGCAGAAYCAAAAGAGAAGAAATTGCTCTTCCAGCATCACGAGAATGAAATAAATCCGCAAAGTTTTGGCAAGGCAGCATCTTTGCCAGGTCTGCCAGCCCGGAGGGAGGATGGGATGCCTCTGCCTTTCAGAGGAGGGTTTGGGCTGCTCCTCCAGAAGGAGGAGGGGCACAGGCAGGGCACACTGCAGGAGCACACTCTGCTTAACCCCAGGAGCTGTTTTTTTTGCAGCCCACGTAGGCACCGCAGCCACAGCCGCACCTGCAGACGAGTGTGAAGCATCTCCCTCTCCTTCAAGGCCTCGTCACAAAACACAGAGATGGTGGCTGGAATAATTTGTCCTTTTGATGCTTATTAAAATTTTGGTGTTGGCAGGAGAGTCAATCAAACGCCAGCCATGCAACCCAAATATTTTCCCAGATGGGTTGAACATTGTACCAGAAAGCAATTGAAGAAATTGTTTTCTCTGTTGGCAGGGTGATTTCAAAGGCACTTTAGTCTCTGAATGTCTCTTAGACSATTAAATATTTCAAGCCATTTTCAATGTCACTGATTCAGATTAATCAAATATTGAAGAGATGGGGTTAAAGCTGGAAAATGTGTTCTCTTTGGCCTCTCAGTGTTGTGGCATCAAACCTGTGGGATAAATGCTCCACAAAGATGCCTGTGTATTCTAACTTTAATGGAAACATGAATGCTTCCCTTGCCAGGGAATCCTAAAGCTTCCTACATGTCAGGATTCCTGCAAAAACACTGGAACTACTAAAATAGGACCAACTAGGGAAAAAAAAAAATCAAACCTCGCACCTCAGTGATTCAGAAAAAAATAATATAAAGAACMAGCATACATCTGAATTACAGAAATGCCTGTATTAATTTCAGTTTGGCATTACAAGACACATCTCTGTGTGAGCCAAGAGCCAGCAGAACCTACATGGGAATATTTTTAGGCTTTGTGTAGGAAAAATTAATACAAGAAACAAATGCCACAAGCACATTCATGAATGTAYAGGAGGATGGTTCAGATCCTCAGCTGATGGAAGGAAGCCTCCATCATCTGTTGCAAGGGAGATACAGGGATTTACCCCAGCTGAGGCTTCAGCTCAGTCTGTGGAAATAGTGTGGATGTCAAATGTCCACTGGGCACTGACTGGGAAGGAAATCAGAGCAGGGAGCCTTTGTCTCTTTGGATTTCTTCAGAAAATAATGAAGGAAACAGAATATTTCCGTGAGGCCACGCTGCTATCAGAGGACTTGGGTACAGGAAAAACAACTTGAGCTCCACTCCTGTATTCTGGTATTCTCTCCAATGTCTGCAGAAGCTGCCATTGGGAGGCTCAGCACAAGGCCCCAAATGAACTAAAAAAATGTTTCTGCACATGAGAAAACCCTCTCAGGATGAGTTATGTTGGTCTTTACAAGGAGCCACACGTGCTCATAGCCTGATTTAAAGAGAGAAATAAGGAAAGAAAACCTCCAATTCATTGCTTGCAGGAATGTTTTTCTCCCAGAAGACAAACTATTGGTAATGTTGCATCTGCAATTAATTTTGAGTGAATCAGAAAGCTCACACACACTCACTGATCTGAATTTGGAAGAAGACACACACTTTGCAATCATTTTCATAATGCTTCCTGCTACTCCCACACCAGGCATTTTAGGGTGCACAAGCTCAGCTTTCTTTGTTTCCAGGTGTAGGTTTTTGTAGCTGGAAAATACATGTATCATGCAAACTCTYTTTTAAATACCTCTGGATTTTAAAATCTCAGTGGTTAAACTAGAACTGTGTTAGAAGTAGAAAGGAAAGGTTGAAAGCTGTAAGTGAGAAAAAAAAAAGGAGGAAAAATCAGGGTCACCTGGTTACAGTCAGACAAAAGCCACATTTCAAAAAATGTACCCTGTAATTTAGTCAAAATGGAAAGGACAGGAAAAAGGTCAATATTGTTTTAAATGAGACTAACAGCTTCCTTTATGTAATGGGTGAACTCCAGTGTGTTTCCGGATGATTGGCAATTTAGCTGCTCGGGGGGRAAAAAAAGGTTAAACTTATCAGCACACAAAAGTGCCAGCAATTTATTTCTGTCACTTTCCTACAAATTAACCTATTTTGAGGCATTCTGAACCTCATCAGCAAGCCCAGGTGTGGCTGGGAATGAGGGTCACCAGCAGGCCCACATGCACAGGGAAAATGTGACAGCAGCTTTGGGAGGCTGCAGCTGCACAAAGGAGCTCTCAAAGAGGAATCAGATGGGGAGAGGGTTTATATTTTCAAAAAAAAGGGGRAAAAAATACTCAATACTYAAAAAATAGTCAGCCCAAACACTAATGTGGACCCTGAGGTGCGATGCTCTGCACCTATGTGCAAGCTGGAAGGTATAAGGGATGGATGCTCCAGGGGGATGATGTTACAGATGATGTTCTGTGACAWCAAATWCCATGGACCTGCCCTGCCCAGACTYTGGCCTGAAACTCAGACAASAGGGGCAAGCAGAGAAAAAYCCYRTTCTAACCCCATCCCTTCACAGACCTTTGCTCACCCAGCTCCAAACCCTGTGATGACTTTTTGGGCTGTAATCCCTGGACTCCACATGGAGAGAACAGTGTGTTCTCAGGCACGGAGGYTTCCCATCATCTCATTTTTTTACAGAGAGGTTATTGATCAATCTCTGTTCATTTTCCCCATGAGGCTGGCTTGGCTCTGTTCCACATCCTTCAACTGTGGGGTCTCTSAGGGGGTGGGAGAGAGATGGTCAGCAGCAGAGGTTGGGAAAGGATTGGGATGTCACAGCTTCATGGAACTGGGATGGGAAAACTGGAGATGGAGGCAGGGAGGGCTCTGAGTAGGAGGGCAGGCTCAAACCCACCTCTGAGAGACCCCAAAAGGCACAAATCCCCRCAGTGGGGAAGGAATGAAACAGCAGAAAAGTAACATTTTTGTCATCAGTTTATATGAGATAMAGGCTTTACTAGAGAGAGTRAAGGCTTAAAGGAGACCTTTAGCAYGAACATTTTCAAACAACAGTTGGTCTTTCCTTYCCATGCTAATCACAGCCTTTCTGAAAATCAAGGGCAGGGCCTTCAGTCACCCCATGTGCACCAGGGCTGGACAAGGCTCTACCACACAGCACTCTGTAATTTCCACAGAAAATTGCATAATTAATTTAAACACAATAGCTACAATTTTCAAGGGGACCAACATGAAAGTCTAGTGGACTGAGGCTCCTGTACCAGTTRTGCCCAGAAGTTTCCAGAGGTGTGGCAGTTCTGCCCTTCATGGCGAGGTGCTCAGAGCTCTGAAATCTGGGATTTTTACCTGGTGTTGCCTCTCAGAGGGGACAWTAATGGCTTTGATCTAAATCACTGAGTCTCACAGTTTAACCAAAGCACTGGCTCTCCCTTTAAAACACACCGGGTAGATAAAGCAGCATCTTTCAATATCTGGATAGTTTTTAGTGTCGATTTTAAATACGAGGATGCTTGACTGGCTGCTCTACACCGTGACAAAGCTCTTAATGATTGCTCCAGATACATCCACAGGTGAATGTGTCTGTGAGTTAATCAGCAGAAGAGGCTTGACACAGTGATATTTTGATCTTTGGGGTTTCTGTGAACACTTATGGGCCCTTTTTTCCTTCTCTGACTACTAAAATCTTCATCATCRGCGTGTCTCCTTCATAACCAGATTGCTCTAGAGCTAAATGCTGACCAAGAGCAAACTGCTGACCTCAAATTAACAGCAAAGACAAGACTCTTGTAAAACTTTCAGGAGCATTATTTTAATCCAGACCATTAAAATATTTCAACTACTTCTGCCTGAAACTTAATGCTTCTTTTCTTGAATACCCAAAATACTTGGTTTAATCTGCTATAGACATCATTACCTCTGCCATTCCTTTTTTTTTTGACACAGCTACTCTTGTAATTACTTCTAGAGATGACCAAGAAAAGAAGTGAAAATATAAGTTATTTTCAATCAGTGGAAGGAGCCTTAAAAATTATCTTTTGTTTCTAATTAATACAGCTTAATCATCTTTTAATGGAAGTTGCATTCATAATGAGAATAAAATATGATGTAAACAGCATTAGGAGGAATGGGGTGTAGATGCCCAGCAAAATTTTCAGGGTCAGGGACAGTGCCTGGTGTAGGGAGCTGGTAAATACCAGTTTAGGGAGAAAATTAGGAAGGCTTAATTTTCACTTGCTCTTTTCCTGCTCTGGTACGAGATAGTCAGGCAGCAACTCATGTTACAAAAACATTAACTTCCAGAGGCCTTTAATAACAGCCTTCAGTGAACCTAGAAATGCTGAGAGGGACAATTTTGCAGTCTAGGGTATTTGAATCAGTAGCTTTTCATATCACAGTWGTGGCATAAATAGCCATTGTATCTGCTGAAATTATTTCGATCAACTTATGTATTCACCAAGTGGTGTCACTACCACCGCTCTCCATCGCAGTGCTGGAGGAGCTAAGATTCCAGCAACTTGACAGGATAATTAAGTATGAAAGCAGACTGGATTTAGCAGGACCCCAGTGAGTCAACAATCCCGATTGTTTCATCATCTCGGCTTTGTGCTGTTCATATCTTATCAGATTAGATAACAATCTGGTATAGCTACGAGTTGAATTACCATGTTGAACTGCACAGTTAGACCACATGAAAAACATCAATACACATTTAAATAATCCCATTTTCAAACTCAGATAAGAAATGGCCAGCCTCTACAAATCAAAGGCATATCCTCAGGCTAAAATAAAGAGTGGTCTGATTACCTATTCAGTGATATCAAAGTGCAACAATCAAATGCTATCGCCAATATAACGCGCAGGGTCTTATAGTGAGCAGTGACACTATGGCCTCCTGACAGCAAATTTCAGAGCTAAAATTCACAGGTGGCACATTTCAAAGTTGAGGAGAGGATGTAGCCAGGTGTCTCCCACAGAATGGAAACTGTCCAGTGTCTCAGAGCCTCCTCCTCCTCCTCCATGTTCCTCCTGGCAGCGTCCACAGGGCTGGCGCTCCCAGCCTGCAGTGCAGAAGATCAGAGGGTCTCATGCAGGTCTCATCCTTCCTTTATAATCTTTGCATTACCCTTCCTGGACACAGAGCCTCTGACCAGCCACACACAAAATTCGTCTTGCCCTGTCTTCCCAAAGTGACCTCTGCTCTCCAGAACTTCCATTTTACAGTCTTCTCCATGGGAGAATCCACCTGCAAGGTGATCAGGCTGTGGTGTCTGTAGGAGCTTGAAATTGCTTCTAATTTTTCCTGGTTTGAGAAGAAAATTAAACTTGGAGTAGTTAAGCTTGGGATGAATATGTGGCCCTTTTAGTTACAGTCACAGTTTCTGCCACCCCATCCTATGATACCCCATGAAAGCTGARCAAAGTTCTGCATTAAAAACCCTGTACTGATAATTAAAATCGAACTGGATAAAAATTAAACAGCAATCAATTGTCGTTAAGAATCACAGTCATTCCCCTTCCTCCCTCCTTTCCCCACCCCTCRCACATTATCCTCTGATCTTTTATGCAGCTATTTGCAAACTAACCATTAGTTGTCAGTCTCCAGCCACGCAGAGCCGGCAGCMGGAGGATGCTGCGGCTGCTCCGGGTGAGAGCTGCACCCACGGATCCCCAGCACCCCGGGAGCATCACAGAGAGCCCAGGCAAGGACCTGTGACCCCCCAGAGCAGGGAAACGCTGACATTAAACAAAGACAGCTGGAAAAAATGGAGTGATGATCCCAAAACTGAGCCACTCTGTTCCTGCGCTGCTCCCGGCACCAAAAACCGCCTGGTGTGAGACTCAAGGGCATGAAACCATTCCCAGAGGTGGCACTGAAATTCCCACAGGTGACACCTGTCATGGCACAATGGTGGAGGGAATGACATGGAATGCTGGGGGAGGCTTCTGCCCTTGGCATTTTATCAGAGGAAAGCAGAAGGGGCTGTGGGAGGAGAGGTATATTAGCAATTTTTTCACATTTTTGGCCAATTAATTTCAAAGTTTCCTGTGCTGGAGATACTTTTGATCATGACAAAACAGTGAAGGGGCACTTATCTCATAAAAGCCTCACCCCTGGAAGTGTTGGATGGGGCTTTCAACAACCTGATCTAGTGAAAGGTGTCCCTGTCCATGACAGGGGGGCTGGAATGAGATGAGAYTKAGGTCCTTTCCARCTCAAACCATTRTGGGATTCTGTAAAAATAACCCACTGYATTTTATATATCTTTCTAAATTGGAGATCTCTCTCCAGATTTGGRTCTGCTCAGAAGTTCTTTGGCTGCAAATTAGGTCCTGCAACGAAAGAATATCTTCAAATTTCCAGAGTAAATGGAAGCTGACCTGGCAATGAACACCATCCTCATGATGAAATGAGCAGTGTGCAAGATGCAAGTGTGGATGGTAATAAATATGGGCTGTGGATATTTTGGGCACTCATCTTGAAAAAGAGCAGGGTGTACACTAATAGGAAAGGAAAGTGTCAGAGTGAAAATATCTTTGGKGTGCTGATGCTGGATGAAGATGTGTGAATAAACCATAACTTGATCTGTTAAACTGTTATGCGCTCATATACCCTTCAGGACATGGTTCATCTGACCAGGAGTGGTCAGAGAACAATTTCCCTCAAGGGGCACAGTGTAAGCTTTGACAATAATCGATTTTTTGAATGGTGCCCAAATTGTGGGGCTGTGTGCATCTGTACTTCATTTTGGGTCAAACAGAGCGTGTTCCGTCCAAAATGAAATGTCTGACTCCCAAACCTTCCTTTAAAGCGAGGTTTATGCAGAGGTGAAAAGAAAAGGTGAGTTTGAAATTTTGCAAGTATATAATTTAGGAAATTTCTTACCAAAAATCCTGTTGCAATGTTTCCATTTTTGCTAGTTAAAATGATTCATGAATTCAAACCATATTGAGTGGACAGTTTTGATTAATATTGAACCTGACTTTTAGTGACTAAGCCATCCATAGAGCACATTCTCTGGGMCAGTACTTGCAATGTGATTGAAGAAAATCCCCAAATCCAAAAGCTGCAAGTGGGGACGATGGCATTTTGAACCCACCAGCTCTCCAAGCACAGAGGAGGAGGAATTCAGCCATTKGCTCCACATAACTCAGAGGATTCCCCTGCGATGCTTCCAGAGCAGAAACTTGGAGCTCTGCTTGGCAGCGCATGAACTCCCAGCCCTGCGTTCTCATCTCCTTTATGGGTGTTGGCAGCACAAACCAACATTTTTCCTTACAACTTTCCCAGAACCCTTATGTGAGGCAGGCCCAATGTCAAGAAATCAGTCAGCTCCTCAGTTTCTGTATTTTTTTTTTTTTCCCCAACCTTTCACGGGTGCTCAAAGCGGCAGCCCCGGGAGACGGCGCATCCTCGGAGTCTCGCAGCACGTTTGTTTGGGATGATCTGAAGGGTCTTTTCCAACATAAATGATGCTGTGATTCCAAGTTGAGGAATATGATTGTRCAGCTTGTTCAGGCTGTCACGGCTCCTCATATTCCCAGGACTCCTGTGTGCTGAGGTTAGAGAGACATTTCCAAAATAAGGGGCAAATATCAGCAGATAATTATGGATGGGAAACAGTTTTTTTTTTGTTTTTTTTTTTAATTTAAAAATGTATTGATATATACATTGATGAGCTAAACTGACAAGCTGAGCTTGAGAAAGGAGTAATTGCATCTTTAATAATATTAAACCTGACACCTGCCTTGGCCGATAACACGCAGTCCTGACACTACTTAGCCAACAATTAGGACACATGAAAAGAGTGAAGGGRAAAACAGTATTAAACTGAATCTGCATTTTAAAGAACATAAAAATAAAAGGAAAGACTGTTAATTGTCTAACACTTTGTTAATTTGATCAGGCATGCAATTTAAAAATAGCTTTAGTTTTTCACTGAAAGAGGAATTAATTACGATTTCTTCCTGAATCCCATATAGGAGAAAAAAATATTTAGGATAGCCACAGTGCTCTTAGAAAGAAAACCCCAATGCTAATTTGTACCATAAGCACAATTAGAAGAGACATCCTCCATTGAAAAAGAACAGAGAGCTACATAGCTAAAGGATATTATTGCAAAATGATAAACTCTTCAAAGGTAGGCGTAAAAAAGAGGGTCTTGCCTTCAGTGGTAAAATGCCATGTTATCTTGTTTAAATGGCACAACTTTGCAAAAGGCACCACAACATTTCAACCTTTTAAAATGTCATTATTAAAAAATWCATATCACAAATGGTGTCTTTATACACTTCCTTTTTCCCCTTTTCCTTTTTTTCTCTCTCTCTTTTTTTCTTTTTTTTCTTTATGAAGGGCTTATGTAGTACTTGCAACCTCAAAGGAAAAAGGAAAGGAAATAGGAAAGATGGTTCAAGGTGATCTTGAGTACTGCCAAATGTAAGTAGGTTTAGAAGCAAATTCGGCATTGCAGGGTTTCTTYCCCTCTGTGTGCATGTTCACCTGTGTTTTAAATAAAAAACCACATCCATCCTGCCAGCTGGGTGAATATTGTCTCCAGCACTGTGGGTTTGAGATGGGACGCCCTCCCTCTGCTGAGCTTTTCCCCACCCTGAATACAGGGAGAGCTGTGGAACGACACTGGGTGCAGCACAGACCCACTGCAGGTACCAGGAGCTTGGCCTTATTTATTTATTTCTTGGAAGGGTACTTTGCTCTTCACCTCCATGCTGCTTACTCCTCTCTTTTTAATTTTTACTTTTTTATTTGTATTTTACCTTCACAGTCACACCTGGGTTTCTTCAGGGAAATAAATCTGTGGCTCAGTGTAACACAARGAAATTATTTTTTCTCAGTTTGCTGCCTGAGCACGGTGAAACATTTTACGAGCACCTGTTTTTATCAACAACAGCAGGAAAAAACAAAGGGAGGAAGAAAAGAAACAGCAAAAATCCCTCGTGCAAATGTCAGAGGCTYCCTGTTGAACCAACAGATAGATGACCACACAGAAGCTGTGAGGGATTAACCAGAATCAAGGATTCATAGAATGGTTTGGGTTGGAAACTCATCTCATTCCATGGGCAGGGACACCTTTCACCAAACCAGGTTATTTAACCTCATCCAAATCTGGCCTTAAAGCAAGATGAGTCCATGGCTGGCAGTGGAATTTGCTGCTCTTGATTTCTAGATCCAACCAATGATCTAGAGACCAACAGCTCAAATAGTCACCTAAAATTATTATTTTTTAAAATTGAATCTATTCTATTCACCCAGGAGTTCTGCAGCTGATTTCAGTGGGATCATARCTGTGCTTTGGATAGGATTAAAGAGCAAAAGGGAGGTGTGGAGGCCCCAATGCTTTGATTTCTGAAGATTGCTGTGTATGGCTGGAGGGAAGTGTGGAACTTTGAGCTGCCACTCTTGGTTCTGTGCTGGGCTGGATAAACTCTGATTTCAGTCCAAGAWCCCCAATTTTGGTATAGTTATATCCGGAATATTCTGCACATAAACCATCAACACGTGTATCTAAATCTCAGTGTGTGCACACATTCATCTATCTACAGAAACTTATACACACTCACACTTTTTATATGTATGTAAAGATATACAGCTCCCTAATTTATSTATATAGAAAACCCCACACTGCTCTCATACTGGGAACAAAAATGACTATGACTGAACTTGATTTGTAGTTTTTTTTACAGTTTTTACATTGCACTTCTGTCAAATAATCAGTGACATTGTATATATGCAACAGAAGCATATGCATTTATTTATACATATAGAACATGTTACATCTATACATATAAATGGATTATTTACAAAGTATTGCTCAAAATTTCGTGACAGTTCATCATATTGAAGGTGCAGTAGTTGGGTTAAAATGACACTGTTGAGCCCCTGGGGTCTTTTTTAATAAATATATTTTTGGCTTCTGCCTTCTGGAAATCTGCACCAGGCTTTGAAACTCCTGAAAAATTGATTTGCTTTTTTATTGCTGCTTAGTCCACACTACAGGCTGGACATATTTTCTTCTTTTAATTGAATCTGCMCATTACACTGCACAAGTGCCAGGACATCAATTTAATATCTAGATTTTTTTTTTTTCTTGGTGAGCTTTCAAACACACCCAACCCCCCCTTATTTAATACRGTTGGATGTTTCTATTTCGCTCCTCCGAGTTTTGATTTGTCTATTAGCATTACAGTAGCTGTCCAAGTTGTGTGATATTCCTTGGGAGAAAAAGATATAACACACCAGAGGAATCTTTTTCTCGCTGCTGCTGCTTTCCTGCTGTAGCTTATCTTCTTAACAAAGACAGGACTACAGTGGGTTTCACAATCTGAGGAAAAGCACTTTAGCAGCGAGATGCACCAATGGGTAAAGAACTGAGCGAAGATAAACATCCCCACATCAAGAGAGCCATGAAAGYGCTCCAGCAAGGAGGGATGTGCAGAGGCTCTTGAGAGCAGCCAGGGAGTCTCTGGCACAAAGCAGGGCTCTGCCCTTCACCGCTGTGATAATCGTGCTGGGGACAAGGGTTCACCCGGCAAAAGTTAAAATCCTGCTTGCAAAAAAGAGAGAGAGAGGAAAAAAAAAAATGGTGTCAAAACAGAAATCTTAAAAAAAATCCCCAGGGAGCCCAAAGTGCCTGATCCCAGTTGCTGAATGAGGCTGGGGRCAGCAGTTTGTGCAATAAACTCTGTGGCAGTCAGGAGCATGAGCTCATCAGTTAAATGCACCTACAGGTTTAGATTGGGTTGGAGGGAAGGGAATGTTTGCACCCCTCATGCCTTCAAGTCCAGGAGAAACTCAAACCACCCCAGTGATAGAGAGGGCAGGACCAGGCAGAAGTTTTGGGGGAAGCACCGTCTGTAGCCACAATCCCCAGATGTGGATGTGCTGCTCCTCTGCAAAGTCAGACTTTTTTCCTCTGAATTGTGTGGATGACTGGGAGAGCAAATCCAGATGATGAGACACCTTAATGACTGCTCAGGAGTGTTCAGAAGTGCCCACTGGCAGCTGCTCATCTGCTGTCAGCTCTCCAAAATCCCTCAAATGCTGCGTCCGGCCCCAAGAGAAACCCTGAGACTCCTCTCTGAGATGTCTCTGCAGGACACTCCCTTGGGACATCTGTGGATTTGCAAGCCCTAGGAATGAGGAATTCCCCCAGAGCAGCCTCACACATCCCTTTGCCCTGCACAGGGACCCTGCTGGGGAGCAGGGGGCTCCTGGGSTCCTTGTGCCAGGCACTGGGGCTGCTCTGCCACCTGTACACAGCTCCCAGCCCTGCATGCCCACGACACCTCCCCAGCTGCTGCCAGGGCCAGGAGCAGCCCAGCCAGCTGGCAGGCAAGCAGGGCTGTGAGCAGAGCAGGCAGAGGAGCCATTAGGAAAATGTCCCTGGCACCAAGCCTGGCAGGATTGTGGTGCCAGTGCTGCAGGAGGGGGAGTGGCACACGAGGCTGCCTGGACTGTCCCTGGAGCCCAGGTGACAGCAGAGTCACCTCAACATCGTCCTTAAATTGACCACAAGCTCCACTTGATCCATGGAAGTGATGTCCAGGYCCTGGCAGTGCCATCCCTGGATTTTGGGAAGTGAGAAGTGAGAAGAGACACGACCTCAGAGCGCTGAGGGAGGTGCAGGACAGGAGCTTGCAGGACTCCAGCCAAGGGGTGAGACACAAGACAGCCAGGAGCTGTCTCCCTGCACTGGGAAAGGTAAGGAGACACAGGATTAGCAATAATTAGCAATCCTGGGCGCTGTAAATTAATGCTGTACAGTGTGACAGCACCCAAGTGACCCAGGCWGGGCCATCCCTGACTCTGCAGTTTGGATCTGCCCAGCTCCCACCACGCCAGGCATCCYCCTGCTCTGTCAGCAGAAGGGAAAAAATCGCTGCCTGATTCTCTCCTCRCTCACAGCTCATCTCCCCCCACTGGTTTTGTTAAATGCAGCACATTTCCAAAGAAGCAGATTTTAATTTCAATAAACTCTGTAAGAAATAGATCAGCGCTAAGGAGGGGAGCAGCCACAGGAAGTGACTTTAACTGCTTGGCTGCAGAATATTAATAGGATAGAATGTTATTAGAATAATTTTTCACCGTTTATTAGAATAATTTTTCATCATGAATAATAAATTAATGGAATAATTTAGTACCGCTAGCCCTCTGTTTGAAAGGGTATTTTATTTAAAAGTAGCTTGAAAAGTGGCATTTGGGGAGGTGGGATGGGAAGCAGGTCATGGGTGGAGGAGGTGAACTCCCTGCTTGCCTTTATCCCTCTCAGTTTTCCCTCTGGAAAAACCAGCCAGGTGAGGGGACACAGAGGATTCAATCCCTGCAGCTCAGCCCTCCAGCTGTGCATCACCAGGCATCCTCTGCAGCTCCACATCCCTGTGGAAAGTCCCTCTTTCCTTCCAGCATCCTCTGCAGCTCCACATCCCTGTGGAAAGTCCCTCTTTCCTTCCAGCATCCTTCAAAACAGCCACATCCCTTCCCAGGTATATTCACCTGCCTTTAACTCCTCCTTTCCCTGTCTCACACTGATGCCCATCACAGCAGTTTTGTGCAAACCAAGGGGTCTCTCTCTATCTCTCTCAATTTATTTTTTTTTTCTGTTTGCATCTGTGGGGAAGATAATCATTCCTCGGAAGGCTATTCACACCACAAAAGCACAATGACATTATTCTCTCCCTCTCTCTCTCTTTCTACTGTTTTACTCTACAACTGACAATTAATGTTAGAAAGAACATGAAATGGAGGAGAAATTACAGCAATTTATCAACCGAAATTATAGGTGTAGACACATGTCAGCAGTGGAAACAGTTTCTATCAAAATTAAAGTATTTAGAGATTTTCCTCAAATTTCAAATTATGCAAATCCCATTTTTGTGATAHGCTGGTACTGTAGCTTTAATTGCAGGATTACCAGCAAGCTGCAAACTGCACTTGTAACCAGGATTCAGCTCTTTGGAGAGTGGCTCCCTTCTCTAGCACRTCTTATTAATTCAACAAAGTTCCCATCTCTTTAACAAATTAAATATGTTTTGCCGAGCAGGCAGCGGTTTTCTCGGTTTCAATCTGTCACGAAGGACCCTGCTGTTTGCAGAGGTTACTCGACAGCTGGATGAACAGACAGGTTTGAGTCCAAACACGGATTCAAATGCATATTTATACATAAAACATATTTATACAACAACATCACAGGAACAGCTTGTGCTGCTGAAGTTTCTACAAGTCCCTTTACGGTGAGGACACCGTTAGCAAAGGTGGGGAAGGAATTTGGATTTCACCTTTTTCCTCCAGGTCTTTCTGGATCGGTTAAAGCTGCTTTGTGACCTTAGGGGAACTTCCACAAGGATGGAACTTGCTTTTCTTCTGGCAATAACGGGCACAGAAAGCCCTGTGGCAGCAAACCTTACAGCGTGTGCTCCTGAGAAGTTGTTTGATCACTGCCAGCCTAATTAGAAAGCAATATTCTGGGTGTTGTTTCTCTTCCTTCCCCCCTTTCAYGTTCCTATGGTGTTGCAGAAGGAGCCAAAGATGAAGAGCAGGAGCAGATAGGAGCTGGGGGAGGCCCTTGCATGGCAGAGAGTGCCAGCAGGCTGCCAGGCCAAGGAGTGCACATCTGGTGTGCCCGTGACACCCTGTGACACCCTGTGACACCCTGTGACACCCGGGGCTGTACAGTGCCCTGGGATGGATGGCTCCACTCCCAGCATCCACAGAGCCAGGACCAAGCAGAGCAGATGGGAGGAGAGGAGAAGATGCTCCATCTTGAGAGGAGAAGCAAAGAAAACTCTCTGGGTGGCTGCTCKGTAATATCAATTTCTCAACCTGCCCCACAAAATGAGTGGGGTTGTCTGGGTTACCCATGGCTGCTGCTGCCAAAGTGTGGCACTGACACCTGCAGGGTCTGCACCTCACAGAATTTCATCTCAGCAGCCCCCCATCTGTGTCTGAATGCAGCACCCTGGCATTTTTAGGTGGTTTGAAGTGATGCTCTGTAATGCAAGAAGATCTCAGTGCTGTTCAACACATCAGTGGTGAGAGTCACCATCCTACGGCCGCTGGGGCTGAAAATCCTCTCTCAGACTCCACTGAGCAGCTGCTGTAAGGCCTGGCTCTAGAAGATCACACCACATTTGTAGACACTGGCAGGACTGTGAGCTCCATACAGAGAGGTGTGGAGTTTACAATTAGTGCAAACGGCACCAATTTGGGTTGATTTTTTTGAGCACTTGGCTTGTTCATCTGCTGACTGACTGGGTGACACATGGCCCCCCTGAACACTGCTGATAAACTAGCATTTAATCTCCTTTTCTGGAGTGTTCTGCCAACAACCAGCTGAATTGGTTGTGTTATTCCTAGGATTGTCCAGTGCACAGCCAGCAGCTGGACTTGATGATTCTGTATCTCCTTTCCAGCTCAGGATATTCTGTGWTTCACCAAAGTGAAGTAAAAGGTGACACAAGCATCTGAGGAGCATCAGAATCACAGAATGGGTCAGGTTGGAAGGGATCACAATGGGCTCATCTGGGCCAACCTCCCWGCTCAAGCAGGGTCACCTCAGAGCACATTGCACAGGATTGCACCCAGATGGTTCTGGGGTATCTCCAGCGGGGGAGACTCCACAACCTCTCTGGGCAATGGGTTCACTGCACAGGAAAGTTCTCCCTCACTGCACTGCTCGGTCACTGCACAGGAAAGTTCTCCCTCATATTCAGGTGGAGCTGCCTGTGCATCAGTTTCTCCCTGTTGACCCATCTTTATTTCACTTCAGTCCCTGTTCCAGTAACAGCCTGTGGTTCTGGGGCTGTGGGCGCTGCTCCCATCTGTGCTGTGCTGTCACACCCTCCAGTCCCAGCAGCACCCAGGTCACCTGGCAGTGTGCATTTYGCACACCTTCTGCTACATTTGAACACTCCTCATTCCCTGGCTTTCCATCCTCCACATCAGGGATCTGTGTCATGCACCATCCCATCCACGGCCAATGGGGCTCCCAAACTGAGATTCCTTTCTGCCTTTTTGAACGTGGCCAGCCCAAGACACAACCAGATGCCTGGGATCCATTTGCATATGCCAGGCAATGCGAGGCTGCTGACAGCCCCTGTATCCAGCCTCAATAACCACGATATGCTCCATCTGCTGACGCCCCAGCATAGCCACAGCGGGGAGCTGTACTGCCAGAGGCACTATCCTGGAACAGCTGAATGGCTGAACAGCTGGGGAAGCATCAAAGGACACTTTCCATACAAGAGCAGGGTTGTTGGCCCCGTTTCTCAGCTCACAGGCGTTGTGGAGCGCAGGCAGAGGAGCCACAGAGGCAGTGACAGGTTATAGGGGCGGCCTCTGTGAGTGTTTGTGTCCCCTGCACCCCACACAGGCTTGAAGAGGTTCATGTGACAGGAACAATCTGATTGGGAAAAGGAGTCACCTGCAGCCACCCCGCAGTCAGATGGGGGAGAATTGAGCCTTTTTATGGATCCAGTGGTGGTGCTCCCTGGGTACCAATAATTTTCCCTGCTGCTGTTTGTAAGGAGTGGTGGGGAAGAGCCCAGAAACAGCTTGTCCCTCTGTGCAGGGGTGATGAACCACCCAGGGATGATGAGCCCAGAGAAAGCTCATCCCATTTGGGCAGGATGCAGGATCAGGCTGTCTGGATTTCCCCATGCACAGAGAAATTGCTGAGCATCTGYACGAGGATGGCAGTGGGGGCTGCTGGATGGGACAGAGGGAAAGGGGACATGAGTGATGTCCAGCACAGAGCTCCAGGCTGGGCTTTGGTCAGTGTTACCCTGCGTTTTTTTTGGAAAAAAATAGCTAGAAGACAGAGCTGGGAATGTTGAATTTTGTATGTTCAGGAAAAAAATAGTTTTATTTTCCCTAGGCTTGGTGTGGGAGCTTGAAGGAAGTCCATAGATAGGTTTTACCTGAAAATGGGAAGCGAAACAGAGAAAGAAAGAGAAAATAAAAGAGGAAGAGGAAAGGGAAACAGAAAAGAAAAGGGGAAGAGGAAAGGGAAATGGAAAGGGAAATGGAAAGAGAAATGGAAAGAGAAGGGGAAAGGGAAAGGGAAGAGCAGGAAGGGGAGGGAAGGGAAAAAGAAATAAAAGAACAATCATTGGGAGAAGGGGGGAAAACCAGAATTGATTCTATGATTTTTTTTTTTCCAAAATAATTCAGTGATTCTCATTCAGCTGGTGCTTTTCTTAAAGACCAAAGAGCCTATATGATAAGCATATTTTACAAATTAGGTAGCGATTTATCCCGCTTTTGTTTTAATGATTGAAATGAATGATGTCGTGCCGCTTGCTGCTGCTGCTGCATTCAGCGCCTGCTGTTCTTGGGAGCTGAAGACACCGAGAAATTTGCATACTTAATGCCGGGAACTGGCACAGACTAAATAGCTTCTTTTCTTTCCTCTGTGTTTGTAGATTTACTGTAGTGCTGGGTTTAATCAAAGGCTTTTTAAAGCCGTCCGTGTGCCGTTTCACAATGCTGAACTTGCATGTGACAAAGGCAGCTATTTATTACTTATCAGCTTTATGGCAAGGACCACGGGCTATCCTAATTAAAGGTGTAGGGGCTGCGTGCCCCTGCAGGAAAAGGCACTGGCCAGTTAACATTTCTAATCCCTAATCAAGGCATGGCRTGGATTATTTTTCATTTTGTTTCRTTGCTGGTTAARTATTCAGAAATAATGTTAGGKCTAGGCAGGGAGCTMAGCCAGCTTTGGATGGGATGTGAACTTGCAAAKGTGTGAGCTTTTCACGTGGATCCCTCATTTGTTGAAGTGCTCTGCAGTTTCACCTGCACTAAAGCAGAGCTGGCTGGGACATTGTCTTCTTCATGAGATGTCACCAAAACAGGACGAACCACTGGAATCCCATCCTTAGAAGTGTTCAAGRCCAAGTTGGATGGGGTTTGGAGCAATCTGGTCTGGTGGAAGGTGTCCCTGCCTGTGGCAGGGGGTGGGATGAGTTGAGCTTTAATGTCCTTCCAACCCCAAAAAATTCTGTGGTTCTGTGATTCTATGCACAGGGGTAAAATGCTCCGTGGAGACAAATCCACACCAACCAGTGTTCATTCCTCATGTGCACATGAAAGAGCAGAAGAGCAAGAACTGTCATATCCCATCACTTGATTTGGGGTTGAATGGATCATCAAGAAGATGTAGAGTGAAAAACTGTTCTTCAGAAGAAGCTTTGACCTTGCATCTCTTGTGACCAGGAAAACCAACCCAGGGACCAGGCTGTGGCTCAGAAGTCTCTTCTSTCCATAAAGATTATCCAACACTCCCAAATCTAGGAAACTTTCTAACGATAACCAGGATTTGATTTGAAAACTAGTATGTTGATACAATTCTATGCCTTTGCAAACTGACCCACAATTCTTTGGTTTTCTTCCACCCCAGATAAACATAAATGCTGGACTTTGGTGGATGGTCATAAACGGGAAACATCTCATTTTGGGCCTCTCTGCATCCTAATCAGTGCCCATGAAACCCTTCAAGAACCATTATGCTGACTGTAGTGAAAGCAGGATTGTCCCTTATTTACTATCAGCAAATTTAGGGCTCCTTTCCAAGTCAGTAAGAAATTTCCACTGGCAAATTATTATTATTTCGAACAGCAAGAAAACACATTTTTTTTTCCTCTCTAAATATTTCCCAACTTAAAGAGACAAAACACAGCTTAGGGGAGAGAGAAGAGAATTAATCTCTTGTCRGGGCTGGTCCATAAAGAGGCAAACTTCATAAAAAGAAATAAATAAATTGCCCCCTCCCCCCAACATCTGCTGGGAGCACTCGGAGATAACTGGCAGCTTGAACAATAACTCCGAGGACGGGAATCCTGGAACAATGGGAGTGGGAAGAGAGCAGCCCTGGCTGTGGCATCGTTTCCAGGCCTTCTGCACACGCAATTTTCGCAGGAATAAAGATCAAGTTGGACCAATAACACTATAATTTGGAAACAAATATATTGATTACAAGAGAGTCCCACTGCAATGAATGGGGCCGCTGGGGAAGCGCCGTTATTATTCGGGATTGCAGGGTGTGCTGTGAATTGAGCAGTGTGGTGATGTTATCATCCCTCACATGCCGTGTCAGCCTGCTGCAGCTCTGCCTGGGCTCACAGGCGTGGGGTGACCCAGCCTGAAGGGACACTCACACACAGGRATCCCTCATCACCCCTTTGCTGAGCCTGCTGATTCCTACAGAGCCTTCAAAAAACCTTCCCGTGTCAGATCCTGAACGTCGTGAGATTCTGATTCCTACAGAGCTTTTGAGAAACCCTCCTGCACCAGACCCTGAACATCGTGAGCTTCTGATTCCTACAGAGCCTTCAAAAAACCCTACCGTGACAGATCCTGAATGTTGTGAGCTTCTGATTCCTACAGAACCTTCAAAAAACCTTCCCATGCCAAACCCTGAATGTCGTGAGATTCTGATTCCTACAGAGCCTTTGAAAAACCCTCCCTCACCAGAACCTGAACGTTGTCAGCTTCTGATTCCTACAGAATCTTCAAAAAACTCTCCCATGCCAAACCCTGAACGTTGTGAGCTTCTGAGCATCACTGAGAGGAAGTTYATCTTTCTTGTAAAGTGTTTAATAAAAGAAATAAAAACCAGCTAGGAAATATTTAAGAGAAAGGGTAGTAGCAAAATAGCAGGATTTGCCAAAACCTCTATACTTACTTATAATATTTTAGAGCACAATAATGGGATTAATTTTGAACTCCTAGCTTCTTTTTCGCTATCAGTGGGTTTTATTTAGGTTCAGCATTTTATTTAGCTCTGGAAATGACATCATATCACTCTGTTTTTATTCCCAATGATTTATTTATTTAAATTTAAATTAAAAGATGAGATGGACATCTAAATTCCCAAAATTGTCTTTCTTAAAGTAGCAGAGTTTCAACATCATCAAAATTATCATCTTGAAAGGAAGTCACCCAGCCAGATCTCTTTCAAAGTCCTCCAGTTTGCATTGTTTCACAGCTAAGAGCAACAAATCGCAAAATCCTGGAGACCTCGTAGTCTTTGTCCATGGTCTCATACCCAAGGAACATTGACCAGAATTAGTTCTGCCACTGCTTTAGAATGATTTAAAATCCTGTTTATTTCCACCTCCTCCTAACATGGGTATCCCTGCTGCCCTCACATGGGTGTTTTCTCAGATCTKCTTTCAGCCTTGCTGCTCATGGAGTATCACACTCACTCTATCATAATTTTTATTATTTTTTTAAGTTAAGGCTGAGCTGAGCCTTTCAAACAGACCACCTCTACCTACCTGCCAGGAATAGCTTTTCCAAAGGTGGGTGTTCAATATTTCCTKAAAATTGTTTTTCTTTAATGAGTCCAACCTCAGGCTCCCAAGGCGAAAGACGCCCAAACTGCGAATCATTTCTTAAAACTTTATCCCTGTAGCAAAGTTAAATTGCCAAGTTGCATTTTCTTTTCTAAATCATTTTCTCTSCGTTTTAATTCCTTTCAGTTTGACAGCCTTAAAGCAGACAGATCAGGCCGTACCAAAGATTTCACCAAGTCTAAGCTAAGCCTGTTTAAAATGACTGCAACCTTCATTTCAAAGTAGGAATTATAATACAAAAAGTAATTTTTCCCTCAATGTGTAGGTAACAGCCCTGGGCAGGCTCTTTTGGGAAAACATATGCAACAGCCCCGTGCTGATTGAATCAAAATTGAAACACAAAACCAAATAAAATTAGCAGGACCACAAATTTGCAAAGAGGATTTTGCAGTCTCTCCACTCTGCTCAAAACCAGAGAGACTCCAATGTCCTTCCCAGCTCTCATCAGGCAGCTGCAGCTCCAGCCAGTGCCACTCTTGGCCTAAAGGCTACAGAGACACTTATTTTGGGTTTGTGGTGGCTGTTGCCTCTCCAGCAGCCTGATTTCTGTGCTGTTTTGCATGTGTCCCCCCACAAAAACCATGGATTGCTCTTTTCTGCAAATCTGAGCCACGAAAGCTGCCACGGTGATCGGTGGAGCTGCTCCACATGTGTGTCTGGCACCTATCTGGGATGGGAGGTGTGTTATCAGGCCAGCCTGGAAGTGTCAGGTGCTGYCATCCACACTTGGTGATAATGCTCCATATGCAGGGAAAGATGGATGAGATGGTAGCTGGGATTTTTTTATTCCCAGAAAAATGAGAGCTGTGACATTTCACATCTCGTGCCAGAGAGGACATCACTCGCAGACCCAGACTGGTGATATCTCTGTGCTGTGGTAACTGGCTCTGCAGTGCTCCTTTGATGATAACATAGTCCCAAATCATAAAATACAACCRGCAAATATTCCTTGAGCACAAACTTGTGTTATTTATAGACCCATTCCCAGCATTTTCTGTAATATTTCTTTTTTTGGTCTAATATTCTGAAATATTTCTGTACATATTTCTGTAAGAAACCCAGATATTATCTTCACTGTAGTCACCATCCAACCTCTGAATAAAGCTACAATCCCATGATAATYTGAAAGACAAAGGGACAATTAAAGTCCCCAGGTAATCACAAGAGTGCCAATTGATACCAGAATGGTCAGGAGGAAGTTTCTGATACCTGGTGAAGCACCTGCCCTCTCAGTGAAGGTCATCAGACCTCAACATGAGTGGGATCATGCCCAAATCCTCACCTGTGAGAGGACAGAGCTTTCAGACCCCACTGCAGGGTCCTCTCTGCCCACAGGAAACAGCACTGACCATGCTGGTGCATTGCTCRGGATAGAAACTTGGCTTTGTCATTGATTTTATTCCATTTTATTACTCTCAGCTCTTCCAGAGTATTACAAACTCTCAGGAGACCTTTTAAGACATTTGCTGATGCTTCACTTATAAATCAAATCTCTYTTTCCTGGATGCTTTGCTGTGCTCCATCCTCCTCCTGAGCTGTGGGAACAAAATCCTGAGGAGAACTGAGTCCACCTCCACCTTCTCTCTGTCTCCCCCCAAAAAAGTTGCAAGGGAGAAATTATCCCAGTGYGAACTCAGATTTTATGGTCAACCATTTTTTTTTTTTTTGTTACAACTCAATGAGATTTATCACTCCTCTCTCCAAATGATATTTGCAACAGGTAAAACCAGCATTTCRCTGCTCTTTCTGGATCTGCAAAAGATTTTTTGAGCCTTGTGGTGCTGGGTGGAGGTGGCACCTCTTTACTTTCCTGACTGCCCAGGCTGTGTCAAACAGTGCCTGRGAGTGTGGGCATGTCTGAGACAGRGGAAGGTTGCTGGGAAATAAGATATTYCCAATGAACATCTTCCTTGAATTGAAATTAAAAGCTGAAAAGATTTATTACAGCAGCATATTCATGCTGCTATATTTAAGGTGATGTCAGTGCTCTCAGCATAATCCTTCTTATTCACCGAGGATTTAAACTCAGCCATAAYAAAGTAGCCCCAACTGAAACTTGTCCTCAAATGTTTCCTATTTGAAGCTTTAATTTAATTTTATCAAATTAAAAAATAAAATCAATTCAAGAGTTTTGTGGGTTTGGAGATGAGAATGAGGAGGAATTCTGCCTGGGGACTTGCCCCTGCTGATTGCCAGARAAATCAAGAGACACAGGCAGAGATGATGCTGCAAAGGGAGAAAAATGTTGCTGCTTTTCTTACTGTGAGCATGGGCTATCAGCCTATGAACTAAAAAAAAGTGGCTTTACCTAAAAACTGATGATAAAAGTGCAAATAAACACAAATTCCTGTCTGCACTGAGGCCCTTCTTGTGGTGCTCTCAGTACTTTTGGGTACCAGCTGAACATTAAAGAGCCTCAGCTTCCTCCCTGKAATCTGTGTTTACTCTTGAAGATGCTATAAATAATGAACAGGTATGTCTGTGGAAATGATACATAAAATGGCCACAAAGCTACTTTGCTTGTGCAGTAGGAACAAATCTCTATAAGGGATCTTACTTTATTTTTTTTTTTAGTATATTTTCATTTCCAAAAATGTTCCATTTCCTGAGTTCTCTTTTGTTGACGGCCAATATTTTTATTCCCTAATTTTGAACCTGAAAATATGAACTTGAATCACAGTCCTGATCACCCTGAAGAGGTTTTGCATGATTGTTTCCCCCTCTGAGCCAGGTGTAGGGCCCCAGGTCAGGATCCAGCTGTCTRTACTGGATCAGCAGAGTGTATTCAGGACAGGGAATGCTCAACGAGCCTGTGAGAGCAGGAGAAAAAATCAGACTAATTGTGGGATGTTCCCTGCATTGGCCACGCTCAAACCACAGCCTTGGGGACCAGCTGGACAGAAAAACTGGTGGCTCTGCTGGCCCTGGGCATGGRGAGCAAGTCTGCCTTAATGCAGCCCTTTGGTCTGAGATAAGGATGAAATGATTCTTTGAAGCTGAGATAGGGAAAAGAGGGAAAAAAAAAATTATAAAGCTGGTGAGAGAGCTTAGTGTTGCTCACAGCATCAGAAATGGCCAGAGTCAAGGGTGTCCTTTTGGGGAATTTTAATAGGAAACTCTCCCAAGAGCGTGTTCCAGCTGGAGGAGGAGGAGGAAGAGGGAGGACCATGAAAATGGGTAGTTAATCCTGGAGCAACAGAATACCACCAGGAGACTGTCCTTTCTGGGTCTAAAACACTAAAATCTGAGATTCGGGGAGGCCATGGTACATAAAGATGTTATATATGTAAGGTTTGGGTAATACACAGCCTGGAAATGTCAAATTAAATTTACCTGAACAATTTCAATTTGATTCCTTTGGGGATATACATGGGTTTATGATCTTTAAGCTAAATATTCCCATGCCTCTTTTTTTTTGAAGTGTCCATGTGCACCTGAAAAAAGCTCCTTTAAAGAGCAACTGTTTGATATTTTAATTCCAGAAAARTGCTCAAACACTGCTCTGGAGGCAATGACTAACTTCCTCTCTGTCTTGTCTATGAAATTCATCAGTTTWGAATTAATTTAGGAGGAGGGTGACATTATTGCCACTTTTGAGAGGAAAACACTGAGTCACAAACAAGAATTCTCCCATTTGCTGTACCCAAATTGTGATGGGGCAGGGTTGGGTCTCTCATGCCCTGGGCTGTTCTGTTAAATTACCTGGATGCAGCTGGGGGAGCTCAGCACCCCTCTAAGGCCAAATTCCTGGTTATCACCTCAAAATGAGCATCTGTTAATGCCTCCAAAAGTGTTAGAGCCTCATGTAGGAACTCTGTGAGGCAGGTAGAAGGGGCTGCATTATCCAGGTCTTTGGAGAGAGCTGTCTTAAAACCAGAATGACCTTTCTAGTTGTTTTTATTGAGAATTTGTGGTTTGGACTGAAATTTTCTGATGAAGGATTTTGAAAAAAAAAAAAAGTAATAGAGATTGGAGGTTTCTGAGGGAAAAAAGAAAAAAAAAGGAAGAATGAACAGCAATCTGCTCTGTTCAATTTTTGACTATTACAGGGGGATGTGGAAGGATTTTATGCTGGGAATATGCCTTTTGAAGTTCCCATAAAAATCTGTTCAAATTTGGCCATGCTAAATGCATTTGTGAAATTACTATTTGCACATGCTCAGAAGAGGCTTTTTTTTTTTTTTTAAAATTTTATATTTAGCAGCTAAAATCTCCAGAGAACCACCTGAGCAGCTTGGAGCTGTGCCATACCCACAGGCTGATCAGACTCCAGCCCAGGACGTCGGCGTGAAATGTGGGATGGGACGGGCTTTTCCCAGCAGAGGAAGATTTCAGCCCTATGGATGAACATGTGAATGGCACAAAATAGATGTCATTACACTCTCAAAACCCACAGATAGTATCAGCAGAGACTGAACCAGAGTCTTTGCAGCTGCCTTTGCAAGTGGAGCAAAATCCAGAGGAGGTGGAGCTGTCAGAGTGTTTGCAGTAAATTCTGAGTGATGCTGCTCTCTGAACAYGGCCCTGATTTGGATGAGGTTTGTTGTGGGCATTGTCTGGACAGTCACTGCTCTGACTTTCCTGCTGCAAAGAAGGAACCATCCCAGACACTGTGGCAGCACTGAACCTTTCCTCCCACTTTTCCCCCTCCTCGGGTTTTGGAAAGGCAGCAATGCCAGCCCATCAGCTGCCTGCCCAAATTGGATGTGTTAGTTTGGAGCAGGAAGAAAACATCCTCGCTCAGGGACAGAGAAGACATCCTCGCTCAGGATGGAGCAAACAAGACCTTTCCTTTGCATGTCACAGCCCTAAATGTGTCAACACATGGTCRGGTCAGCAAAGGGGAGTTTTACCTTGGAATGGCCACAGGGAGATAAATGCAGCCACRCTGTTAAATAGAATTAGCTGTTTATTTGCATGGCATTTAACTGTGTTGAATAAAGGTCAGGGTGTTCTCACAGTCTTGCCATTTGTGTTGAGGGAAAGAGAGCAGCTGTGGCTCTTCTCCCCATCTCCAGGATATCAAACTGCTTTATTTTACAACCAGGTATTTGCAGCTATGTTTTATGAACCCATTCCATAAAGAGATGGTTTTTTTCTCAAGAACCCGAAATGAATTTTCCTTAAAAGTTTTATCTACCATGACAACAGAGACTGGATTGCACCCAGGGGCAGAAGGGCCATGAAGAGCAATTCTCCAAGGAAGCTAAGCAGAAAAGTTTGAACCAGAAAAGTTTGAACCAGAAAAGTTTGGCCGATACATTTTCCCCCAGTCACTGGGATTTCCCCACATCCTGTCCAACATGTCACAGACGTGTGATGTTCTTTGTGTGTCCCTTGGTGCTGTGTCTTTTATATCCCACAGTGAACTGCTGCAGATGGACCCTGTAGAATGTTCAGTTCACAGGGAGCACATTGAGGTTTACACATTTCTGTGCACACCTCACACTCACTCCATCCCCAGAAGGCACCAGTGTGTGATGGGAACTGGGACTGCACCCAGAAAACTTCACCAGAGTCTGTTGCAGATGCAGATTCTGCCTCTTCTTCTATCAGGTGCCAAGACAAGAGGGTCTGAGGGTGGAACACCCCTCACTCTGCCTTGCAGGACACGGTGGAGCTGTGTGGACCCAACCCCCACAAATTAAAACACAACAGATCTCCGTGTGGGTGATCTYATTCAGGAGGATTTAATTACAGTGAGAAGAGGAACCTCCATCCAAGGRTTTCACCTGCTTTAGTTTTATTCATTTTCCCAATAATTTTCATGACCTTCCCCCAGGCTCTGTAAGGCTCAGGCCCWGAAGTAGCAATATTTCCATTCCCAAATGTCTCCTTTGGGTTTTTGATAACTTGGTGCTACACCAGCTCTTCTCACTGAGCTACTGTGTGGAGTAATGTGCCCAGGCGAACATTGTTACACGAAAACACAAACACTGGAGATGCTGACAGATGGAGGAATCACACTGTTTTGAGGGAAGGAAGGGCAGGATAGGAGCAGGAATATCAGAATGAGCCTTTGCCGTTTACATGTAACAAGCCACAGCTATATTTGGATACGCTGAGGCATTCACAACCTTCCCAATTGCCAGGCTTTCAAATACACGCATTACCACCAGAAGTGCTCTTGCTTAAGTGCTCCCATCTCCAGGATTTCCTTTGAAGTATCTGACTGAAGTAATGTAAAGTGCGTTTCAATTGGCAGTGAATGCAGGTTAAATGGTAACAGCACAACAGATCCAGTGTTTGTTCCCTGGGCTTTTTCTTTTACCAGTCTCTCTTTTTACGAGGGCTGGTTACTTACTGTAACACTGCATTCAGGCACCTTCAGTCTATTAAGCCTCTTGCTGACCCTCTATACAATTGCTCGAGGATGCTGTGAGCTGTATCAGCGCTGCTTTAGTACACAAAAAAAGTGAGTAAATGCACTGCTGRGTGCACAGGCTGAGCAGTAAGCGGTGGGTAAACTCCCTTTAGAAATCGGTGCACTTGCGTTTACCCTTGGCTACACCGCCGAGCTGGCTGGAGGCTGAGCCAAGCGCTGCGGATCGCTTTGGATTTGTGTGTCACCTCCCATACATGTCGATGCACTATCAGCTATTTAACCTTTAAACAGAGTGCTTTTCTAATCCATTGGATTGGCTGAAGGATGTATATTATGCTAACAAAATAGCCAGGTCTGTGCTGAGCGATGAAATATCCCCCTGCCCAYGCCAGACGCTCTCTCTGCCTTCGATCTGAGCCAGTGCTGCAGCGCTGCTCTTGGAAAAGCAACCAGAAGATGCACGATAGGAGAAGAGATTGTCCTAAGTCACTGGTGTTATCCAGAGGGGCCTTACCCTGTCCAGATCATCTGAAAGAGGAAAGACCCAGTGCAAAACTGGGGAATGAAGCTCCTGGTGGTGATTTATAGTGGAGAAAGAGCTGATCTGGGTCATGGATGTGCTCAGACACCACCCAGGTGTGTCGGGGGGAGGACAGGGGATATCAGCTGAAGAGGGACACAGAGGTTACCTCYTCCTTCCACTTATGTGCCACAAAATCAGGCTGAGTGACTTCTAACGGCAGCAGGAGGAGGGATCACACCCTGAWAGTGCTGTGTAGTGCAGCCAGGCTGATGGTGTCCCAGCAAACCCCYATTTGTGTCTGTGTCTGCAAAGGAAAGACTGGAATTGAACTGCTGCACTTAACTTGCTTGTGCTTCACATGTACATACTCAAGAGGATTTTTCTTTTTTTTTTTTTTCCTTCTTAAAGCTGTGAGGGGTTTTTTCTTTTTTTTCAGATTCATCTTTTTGGAGTGGAAAGGGGGAGAAGAAAGAATGTTCCTTTAGGGCTTTGCCAAACTAAACCCCTCACATCTGAGCATCCCCCAGCTCTGGATGTTGGCACCTTCTCACATCTTCCCCACGGCTCCTCTGAAGCTGCGCCCATGATAGATGTTTAACATGCTGTAATGCATATTCCTCTGTAATGACTTTGGTGGGGCCATTACCATGAGTTACACCGGTGACAGATTGATACTTAAGTCAGTATATGTTTGCATAATATCTGTCTGCGTTCCCACATAGCCCCCCATTACCAGAGCACRTAATGACAGCACCGAGAGCCACATGACTGGTGGGCTCAGCCCCAGTGCCTGTCACTTATTGCCATGGCACCCAGCACTGAATCACTGAGGGTGTTTAAATAGGCMGACATTAATTTATAGAGTAAATCATTACGAAATGGAGGAAATAAGTAACTATCATTGGCACTGATTTGATCTAATGGAGCCTCGCACTAAATTGCTAATATTCTCCCTCTCCCACTGCATATTTTTTTTAAAATCAGAAAACCAAATAAAAATATAAACCTTTGTTCAACTTGCCCCTTGCATTGCCAGGTATGTGGTTTGCTGATGACGTACAAATCTTCCATCCTTTCTGCTTCTCCAGCTGGGGAACAGGWTCTCCTCCCTGAGGTTTCAGTAGAGGCTCGGTAACCTGAAAATTGGAGGAAGAGACATTTATTGCTTTCTCCTACACTGCCCTTTCCCTTTCTTRTCTGGGAGAAGGCAGCTCTTGGTTCACTGGAGTGGAAGTTGGCTGTCCATTTCCTGATGGCAGCGAAGAGCAGACTCCCATCTGGTTGATGCAGATGCCACTGTTTTGACTTTATCCAGGTGGTCACCCAGCAAACCCTGTTGTGCCTAATTATTTAAGAGGGTTGTGAAACACTAGGTGATTTTATATACCATATGTGCTAGAAAACATAAGCATGAAGACGCTGTGACTTAATGATGTGGCAACTTCAGCTCCGAATCTTCCATGTTTTGCAGCTTAAATCTGACCTTTTGCTTTYCTGTAATGCACTTTGCAGCATTTAGCATGAAAGAAGAGCAAACAGAATTGGAGATGGGGAGGTTATCAGCAGCAGTTACGGAGCCATCCTCTACCCTCTACCAAGATAAAGCATTTGACTCTTTTAGAATATCCAACCTGGCGGGGAWAAGGTGGAAGGAGAGAGGGGAGAGCCTGTCTGTGAAATGGAATTTCAGGATTTGGAGTTCAGAGACTTCCTTCATGGTGTTAGAGCAAATCACAGACCTCCTTCCTCAGAGCAAAACAACAACACACGGGGTCCCCTGCTCCTGTTATTAATTTATTTATTTTAAACCCACGTAGTTTGTTGCTTTGACTTCTCAAACAATGGGAAGGTACAAGGAGAGAAGGATAATAAATTGCATTCCCTCCTTTTTGCCATCACAGGAAACCTTGAGGGACTGTTCAGCAAGCTGGAGCTCTTATCTGCCTTTGGGCGATCTCATTATCAAACCTTCATTTTGCTCCCCAGCAGGAGAGATGGCCTGCAATGTATGATAACCTCTACTTATGAAACTCACACTCCAGAAATCTCTGATAATAGGCCAGCTAAAATGGAAAACCAAAGAGCAGGCACCGGGTTTTCAGCCACCAATAAAGACTGCACACACACACAGAGGCAGGTAACAACACACACGATTTTAGTTTTATTTATATTTCTGTGCACCAGCCCCACTCTGGTGGCACCTCCCAGAATTTAAACCACAAATAGGACTAATTTTTTTTATAATAGGAACTAATATTTTACAGCATGCTTGAAATAATATTTTCAAGCAAGCCTGTGTGATATAGGAGCCTGTATCCCATCKACAGAGAGGTCAGTGAAATCAGTGGGAACTATAACCTATCTAACCTGCTCAGGTGTTTTTATAAATCCCATTAAACACTTATTTAAAGACAGTTGGAAATATGAGCTGTAGGAACAGGAATAGCTCCTGGGGGTAGAGAGAAAAAGAAAGGAGAAGAGGGATAAGGAGAATCAAGTTCCTTAAGCACTTGGGCACTTTGATTAATACAATATAATACAACACAATGCAACATTTTATATTATTTTTCAATTACTTTCCCATAATGATGGCACTGTCCAGTTAATCCTTCATCCCCCAAATCCCCCATTTAGGAACCCTTCATCTCTTCATAGGCCACTGAGGAATAAATGAGTTTACAGCACTCCCAGTGCAACCCCTTTTGGGTATGGACTAAAAAAAGGTAAGAGATGGAGATTTGGGGAGTTCAGCCATAAACCCCAGATTTCTGCCTGTGTGGCCTGGTTTAGGCTGAGTGTCCTGCAGGTCCCCATGCCCAGCCTAGAGATCCAGCTGCCAGGGGCCATGAGGGCACAGTCACAGCCCACCCCTGTGTCTGTCCACCCCAGCAGGGGAAGATGAAGCGTTGGATCACGTAGCAAAGTGGAAGTGGTACTGTTGAGCCCCAAAAGGTCTCCAGAAGGACTCCCCTGGATGCACAGCCCCACTAATCCCTACATTCCCACTTGCAGGGCTGCATTCCCCAGCTCCATGAGCTCCCACCAAGAGCAGCTGCTCTGCCATGGACCAGCTTTGCTGCTCTCCACAGGCAGAGGATTAGGTCATGGGTATCAGCTACAGCTCAGCATCCCTTGGCCATCCCCATCCCATCATGCTGCCATGCCAAAACTTCTTTGTCATAACCTGAGAAACAGAGAAATCCAGGCTATGAACTTAATTTTTATCTCCTTTTGTACTGTACCACTGTGAGATGTTCTGGATCACACAGAAAAACACCTGGAAGCACCAAAAATATTTTTGTTTCCACTTTCTTAGCAGCAAAAAAGGTCAGCAATAGTCAGTTGGTCTCCCTCACTTGTGCAGGGAAGGCAAAAATATATTTGCTCCTGTGAAACGTCCCTAGGCATAACACACTGCTGCAAATATGATAACACTTTTAATTATATTTTAATATATCATAYGGATTATATTTTCAATACTTTAAATTATAATCAGCCTGAAAAATCCCAGTTAGTGAAGAAATAAAGACAGAGAACAAAAATACTAAGATATGAAAGTTTTTTTATGAAGGCTAAATAGGTCTTACTTCCAAATTTCCATTAAATGGGAACAAATGGGAGAAAATAATCATAAAAAGCTGCAGTGAGGCACCTGGTTACCTGAACAGACCTYGTTGGGATGGATTGTTTTTGCTGAACAAAAGAATAGAAGGGAGAGAGTTGCCCAYATTTTTCTGCCTTGGATTTAGGTATGGGGACATGCTCATTCAGGGGATGTTTACCCAAACAAGGAGAGGCAGGAMGGGAAGAGGAGCTCTCCTGATTCCAGGGCTCCCAGCACAGGGACAGCTCATMCACCCRTGCTTTGGGAAGGGAGTCATTCTCYGTTTTCCATCCTGGAAGTGCTCCAGGTCACATTGCTTGGAGCAGTGTTCTGGTGGAAGGTGTCCCTGCCCATGGTGGGGGMTTGGAATGAGATGASTTTKAGGGTCCTTTCCAACCCAAACCATTCTGATTCCTATGCCCAAGCTGTGGATCACCAGCACCACCCACAGCAGGAGGGGGAACAGGAACCAGCTCACACTTATTCTTCCCAAATGATTCTTTTATTTTGTTAGTTTAGAGGCTTTCAGTTCCAATGCCTATTAATCCAGCACTTTTCTGAAACAATACAACCCCTCTTAAAAGCATGTAAAATGAAGTTTGGGTTTTCTTTAATGGAAAGAAGGAAATGGGACTTTAAAATCACTCTAAAAATGACCAGGGCTGAAGCCAGATCTGTCTGGGCAGACCCTTCAAGAGGCCCTGTGAAAACAGCAGTTTGATCAATAAAGTCAAGACTAGATCAGATGAGCACAAAGAGACTTTCCTTTAGAAACGGGCGAGGAAACAGGTGGAATTCAAAGCAGCCCTCTTTTAACAGAGGTGTTTGAGCTCTTCTCAGCTGGTGTTTTGCAAGAGACAAAAAATGAACCCTAAAAACCAGGCGGTAGATCCCCGCTCCCAGCATCTCCCGCTCGCGTTCCGCGCCAACGCCGCGCTTGGATTGGAGCTCGTGCTCGCTCCCCTCTCCCATGCTAAGGGCAGGTAATTATCTCTGCATTCCTGGAGGAATGTTACAATAAATATGGCTGTCATTTTTCATTACTGCACAGTGAACAAAGGGAACAAAGAGAACAAAAGGAAGTGGTTTTTGCTAACCTGGGCTTGCATGTGCCTGGGTACGTGCAAGGCAGGAGTAGAGGGGGAGAGTTTGTTGATATTATTTACTGTGGATAAAGCAGTCTGGGTGGCTGTCTAAAAATTAACTTGTTTTTTGAACAAATTAAAAATTATTCTCTGGGAAAATCCTTCTCTCTTCCTTGGTGTCCCACCATTGGGTTTCTTGGCTTAAAATGGAACCTAATTGAAAGGCAAGAAATGTGATTGTGTCTTCCTAACTTCACCATACAAAGCACAAATATTCACTTCCTCATTTTTTCCCCCATTTGACCTCTAAGTAGTGGTCTGATTTCTGAATTTATCTTGATGACCAATGTCTTACCATGCTGGAAAATATGGAAAGGAATTTGTGCAAATAAAAGTACTTAGAAACTGTGTGTGTGTTAGTTCCTTCCCTCCAAAGTCATCTTCGATGCTTCTCTTTCAATGCAGACAAGATAAAATGGAAAATGTTCAATACCCCTAATCACTGAGAATATCTAATCTGAGGCACAGTCAGCTCAGAGTCCAGCTCTACGCCTGTGTATTTTTTTTTATTTTTTGCATGGTTCCCAGGTGTTTTTGCTGCCTAAATGAACAGACACTTTGATTTGCCAAACTGTTATTAGGGGAAAAAAAAATTAGAAGGTTCACAGTGTTCACACTGACTGCAAAATTATCTCCTGAGTTGCAGAGAGAACAGTTTGCACTCATCTGTCTGAAGTCTAGCAGCAAATGGAAAATTACAGTGTAAGCAGAATTTCCCCTGGCAACTGTCTACGTATGAAACATCAAACTCTGGAAAGGACTGAAAASCACAGGTCACAATACGTGTGAAGGATCCCAGAGAAGAGCCTTGCCTCTCCCCTTCTCTGCTAATAGAGTTTGCTGAGGTATAGGAGTGACAAATTCACTTCTGTTACATCTCAMATCCCATATTTAGTCTTCCATGCTGTTTTCTACAGCTTTTGCAAATCCTGCCCTTTTGATGGACATGGTTGTGCTGTCATTTTTTCCTCCAGCTCTGGTCCTTGATGGTGATTTCAGCCATGTGGATTTGCTCCCGAAATTCAGCTCACAGAGACCCAGCTTTGTGCTGATATCTGCACCAGAGACACCTTTGGGAACATCTCTCCCCACAGCAGCTCTAAAACCTCAGCCCCACAAGATCCTCCAGCCTCCAACTTCCCAAATAACTCCTCCCTTTAACTGCTCTCTACAATTTCACAACTCTCAAGATGCTGCATGTTGCTCTGGAATTTCAAGCTGATTGTACTGATATATGTAAATATCTACCTGTCTCAGAGCTACAGAAGCTCCATTTGGGGCTGGAGATGACCTGGGAGAAGCTCAGCCAGCCCAGAAGGTGCAGTTTTCCAGCACTGTGGACAATTTACACCTGCTGGCATGCAGAATCTGCACCAGAATTGCACATAAACCTTGTGCAGACACATGGGAGTCATGGGGCAGATGCTCAGCTGCAAATCCTTCCTGATGGACGTTCCTACACTGGGCAGGTGCAGACACATTCCAGTTATGTCCTCAGCAGCTGTAGCTGTGGGGTAAATCCTCTACAATCCCATCGCTGCCAGAAGTGAGTAACTAGAAACCGTGAAAAAAATAATTTAAAATAAAGGTCATTGATGAAAAATGAGATATTTCTGATTTATCACTTTCTCTGCTCTTATCTGATCTCAGCCTGTTCTCTCTAACAGGCACCTTCTTGTCAGTAGCCCCAGTGACATCAATTGAGTGGGAGTGCAAAGCATCAACATTACTTGTGAGAACAATCCAGTTAGGGAAAGTTGCTCTGCTGGTAATATTGGAATCAAAACATTCAAATGCACAGACAGAGAGGCTAACAATTCAATTTATGCTCTGAATGCTGAACAGCACATTAAGCAAATCAGTTCAGATGACTCTGAGTTGTTCTTGTTTAAAGAAGATCAGAAACAAAATTTCCAATCCTGTACCACATCTAAATGCTTGAGAGGAAGCACTAAAACGTTCACTACTGATATATTTATTTTTCTGCATTTCCCTCAGCTGATTGGTCTTTTACTGCTGCCCTGTGGGCCATAGGGAGCTGCTGTAGTTCTTTGCAGAAGAAATACCAGGTTTTCCATGTGGTCCCACCTTATGCAATGGGCTGAAAGAAAGACCTTTTAGGGGTGTAAATGTTAATTTTTCCCCAAATATTCTTCTGTCATAGACCATCTAAAGTGTAATACACAATAAAGCTTCCAGCAAGACTTTRCCATTTCCTCTAGAAGCCCAGATTTCCAAAGGACTGTGAGTTTCCAAAGTTGCAAACAGACATTTCATGGATTTATGTGAACAAGTTTGCTATCTAACCACAGCAGGTCACATTAATACCAACTGATCCATGAGTGCCTGGAGGTGTTTCCCCACCTCTGACACATCGTTTTGAGCTCTTCAACCACCCTCTCTCCACGATGGGCCTAATCTTGAGAAAAAGTCTCCAAATGCTACTGGCTTCAGTCTTAAACCATGGCTCATACATTTCASAGGGTCTCAAATGCTGCAGGAGGACATAAATCCCTGTGGGTCCCTTCCAGCTCAGGATAATCTATGATTCTATGATTGATATATCCATATAAAATACTGGACATAACCAGGCAACTCGATACGTGGATGAGAACAACCCCTCCAGCAAGACCAAGGTGACTGCAATTTCACAGCTGAAAACATCGCTTCCCAAAAACTTGAGGAGATGGAAGCAAAGGTCCAAAGCAGAGATGAGGAGCCAGCAGGGCCAGAGGCAGAAGGGCCATCCCCCGAGCTGGCAGTGCCACCGTGTCCCCCAGTGCCCCCAGGTAGGGCTAATTAACTCTTGTTGAGCAGCACATTAGCACGGCAATGCAGACTTTCCCGAGTGCCCTGGCTTGCTTGGAGCTACACTGTGCCACTTAGAAATGTTTCAAGATTCATTAACCTCCCTCCGCACTCCCCAGCCACAGAGACAATATATCAGCAGAGGAAACCTGCAGCAGTGGTGAGACAGACAGGATGATAATTTCTCACCCATTCTCCTCTCCTCTGCTCTAACACACTCCAGATAATCACACCCGAAGCTACATCAGACAGGGACAAAATTAACTGGAGCCAGAACTCGGGCATCGCGCATTTCTCRCTTGTACCTACACGAGGCACCGCGACCTGTCCCCATCTGTCACCTTGTCCCTGTGTCAGCCCTGCTCTCTGACAGCCCAGCTCCACCACCCTGGAGGATATTGAGGCACTAATGGTTCTGTGCTGCTCCCCAGTGCTGTGTGTGTCACCTGCACCAGGTGACACGAGCAATTCGCCTCCCAGTTATCCACGTCCTGTTTGTGTTCCCGTGCTGGCGTGGAGACTCAAGGTTTGTTCCCCCACGTCTTCCTCTCTTTCCAAAACTCAAAAGAATCAGTCCCTAAAATGTACCCATCTCTGCAGCGCTGCTATTCAGTAATTTATGTTTTAAATTTATGAAGAGTATTACTGGGAAAAAAAATGAAACTGTTAATGAATTCTGTATTTATCTTTATTTTTTTTTTTCCTAGGAAAGGTCTTTGAAAAACAAGTTTTCTTTGGTCAAAATGTAATCCCCTCAATTTCATGAAGGTTACTGAGAATTATATGGGTCTACCCTGCTGTTCTGGACCTGAATTAATAGTGACTCGTTTGACACATACTACTTAGTTAACCTAGGTAGGGTATTACTTTCTTATCTAACTACATTAATTGATTCTACATCACTTAATAGCTCAATAGCTTATCAGGTTACTTCACTCACTAGACAAGCTAAATGTCTGGAGGCAATTAGAGTGTCATTCTCTGTAATAACAAGTTTCTTTGAGAAGTTGCTGATGAGGTTCTTTATTACACAGATTATAAAACGTATCTTCATACTGTTATAAATATAGGTACAAATTGAAATGACTTACCAGGAGTCCCACTTCCCTAGCAACCAAGAAGATTTTAGGCTCGTTTTAGGAATGGTTGCTTTCTCCCCTCCCTCCCCCCTCCCCAATGCTCTCTCCTGCCTTCCTTGTGATCTGTGTCCAATTTTCTGTCACTCAGAGGTGATCTGTGACCACRGAGAATGTGTCACTGTGTCCCTTGTAGTTTGCCATTCTCAATGCTCCGTTCATTCTGAGGATGTTACCTCCAGGACACCAGGGCAGCTTTGGGGTTTAATTATGGCTGCTYCTCTCCATGGCTGCTGACATGAGCAGTGCAAAGCCAGAGAGGAGCTCTTTCCTCACACATTTCCATACCCTGACAGCTGAGCCCTACAGGAGGATGGACACAAATTCCCAGCCTTGCCCCAGCTGAAGGTCCGCTCTGTTTTCTGCCCCATCCCTTCCATCTCACCTTGGTCACCTTCTTAATTTCTCACCTGTGTGCCTGAAAAGCCATTAAACATGGATGGACAGCCCTCTCTGGTGCTCAACAGAAACATGAAAGCATTTTGCTTACTCCTGCATGCATTCAAACAGTAATAAATGCTTCTTTCTGTGGATTAAATTAATAGCATTTAAAATTAAGTGAACCATAATTTAATTCATTTGTTGCTCTGTCTACGCAGCTGCATGATATGGGAGAAAGAGCCAAAACCCAATATCTTGTGCTGTCCCCAACCTACCTCCAGTTCACAAATCCTAAATGAATATTTTCTTATCCCAAACCAGTGTAAAATTTGGGAAGCAAAGGAAGTGAGCAGAAGGGGAAATGGGGATGTAAGAGATGAGCTTTGGGATCTGCTGACCTCAGCACTGTGCACTAGGGACATTCAAGACCCTGGAAATCATCCCCATGAATGGGGCAGAAGCACCATTTTGAATGGCAAAGGAAAGCCCTTTAGAGTGTTTTTTTGTGTTTCCATTCTAAATCTTGCTGTTATTTCTCAGCCATCTCCCGTGGCCAGGCTGGTGACTGAAACTGCCATTAATTGTGCTCTTTCTTCTGGTTCTTTAGGAATGTTCTTTTGGTCACTGCTGGGAAAGCTGCAGGAGCTGTGGGGAGATGGAAAAACTGGTGGAAGTGAGGCAGAGAGTGAACAAACATTGCTTGTGATCTTGGTTTAGGGGAGGAGAAACCCTGTGTCCCACCACAGAGGGAAAAATCGTGATCTCATCTGAGAGCCTGATAAATGTCCAGTGAAGTGGTGACTTTTCCATCCTATGTGGAGGCTTTGGATGCAAGGAAAAGCAGCAGCCCATGGCTCTGGGGTGGGCAGAAGGGCAAGGCACTGCCAGGTAACGTTCTGAACGCTCATCTTCTCCACTGACATCAGCAAATCCATCTTGATGCACACCACAGATCCTCATCTCCCTCCAAAACACAGCTCCTGTAGGTTCAGAGTYTGGCTGGGGAGCTGTGTTTTGCTTTTAAGCCCCTGATTCTCAYCACTTTTCCCACAAACACCCTGCTGAGTTAGAGGATGAAGCCACAGCATCATTAAAAAATGTTGTCCTGAGCCAGCAGCTCCCCTTCTTCTGGAAGAACCTGGGCTCTGAGCCTGCAGGAAGGAGCCTAAAAAGCACAAAAACAGCCTCCAGACAATCCTCCASGAGCTACAGCTGCCCCACTCAGCCCAGCACATTTGTTTTCCGTGTCTCCTATCTCTGGCATTTAAGATGTTCAGTAATTTTCAGAGGACAAACAAACAAAACCCCGGCGGTTCCCTTCCAGCAGCCGGCAGCGCCCACGGCTCGTTGATATTCACCAGCCAGAGATGTCTGCTACCTCCAAACAATTAGTCTAAAATATTTATCAGAAATAAGTGTTGGGKTTTTTTTTTTTTGTCCAAGTTTTTGAAGTTATGAGGCCTCAGATGGGATTAATGGAAATTTTAATTAAGATATGGAAATAAGCTGCTTTCTCCCTGTCTCTCTGAGACTGCAGGGAGTTCACATTATCCTCAACAGCGTGTCTCAACCTGCTGGGGGAACCATTTGCAAGATGACATTGTTTTTAAGTTCACCTCAGACAGGATGKTTAGGAGGGAATTTGATGTGAACCCCAAGTCCCTGTCTGCAGAGAGCTTTTCTGCCCCTGAGTACGGATCCCCCTGCTCTCTTCCACGGWCAGAACCATGAACCCTCTTCCCACTGCAGGGAAAAGCTTTCCTGAAGGAAAGGGAGGGGGATTTAAATCCTTTTCTATGTTTTCCAACAGGCATCCTGGCCATCAGGCTGATTAGCTGGGCTCCATTCACGAGGAGAAAATAAACAGAGAGGAGAATTGAAGGGGCAGCAGCTGAGCAGAGGAGCCTGGGCTGCCACGGGGCTGTCGGGAAGAGTATCCCAGAGGAGCAGAGGCTCTGCTTCAGCACTCTCCAGGCTTGTGCTGCTGCAAACAGGACCCTGACGAGGCTGAAATTACAGAAAATCTGAAGCACTGGTGATTTTAGGTCTGATTTTAGTCTCTGACTTCATTCAACTGTCACAGTGCAAATGCCCAACACCAGCAGGGTGAGCTCCCTCCTCTCAAACACTGCTGCCACCCTTGGGATAACATTTATTTTATGGAGGTTCACCCTCCTTACACTCGGCATTGCTAAGAGTGTGAACTGAGCTTCTTATTTTTGGAGGCAAAGGATTTTAATTTGAGCCTTGGAGCAATTTTGGCCTACGGTGTTTGAACATTTCACTGGAAATCAGGAAGCCAAGTAGGCTGAAGAGTTAGATTTTTGCACAGAAYAGAAATTGTGACTTGCATGGAAAGGTTGTCTCAAAATATTGAGGAAAGCTGTCTGCAGGGCTGTCTGGAAGCTTTTCTGCTTCTCTTCCTCCTTTCCCCCTTAGTCTCTATAGATAAATCTCTCATTTCCCAGTCTAAAGATGAGGAAAAATAAAGCACATAGGCACCTATATTACCCAAAGAGAACWATATTTTTGGATGCTTYGGCTTCCAGATGCACTAAATATTTRTATTTCTAGCTGAGCTCAACATGAGAAGAAGATTTAAGAGAAGGGTATTTTAAATCTGTTTCAAAAGGTAATGAAAAATACCTAGTAAAAGTATTCCAAATAATTCATATAATTTTGCACCCTGTGGAATTGCACTTAGACACCTATTGATATCGATAAAGATATCTTGTTTATGGGAAATAAATCTCAYTCCAAAACCTGTTAAAGCAATGGGAGCACATCTGAATGTGCTGTGAATAACTTATTTCATGTGAGCATCGCAAAATAACTTAGGAACATTAATTAATCAAATACTGAGACCTAAGAATGAGTTATCTGGGCATTTCTATACCAAATCCATCTTACTGACAAGGGGGAACCAAAAGGCATGAAATGACTTGTCCAGGGTCTCCTACAAGTCCACAGCATGGCTGAAACTGAAATCTGGCCATTCTTTTTCTCTTTCTTCCAAACTAGGGACTGTCCTCCAGCTTTRGGAACAAAGGAAAAAGGAAAAAAAGGAACAGGAATAGATGCATTAAGGATGCCCAGATGTTCTTGACACAGAGGGCATAGGTCAAATCTGAGATCCTATTTCAAAATCTAGAGAAAATTACCTTTCCAATGACATGTGGCGTGACCTTCAACTCCTAATAGTGTAGGAGCAGTCCATTTCTGAACGTTCGCATCATGCATTTTACATTCCGGATCTCTAAATCATCTCTTATCATTTACTTACTTCTCCCCGATAATGAACACTATTTTTCTGCTGTATCTCTTTTATTTATTTATTTATTTTTTTTTTAATGTGGGCTGCATCCTGCTGCACCCTGCTTTTCAAAAAGCAMATGAAAAATCTCAAAGCACAAAACTGACATTTAATGCAAGGCTGGGGTATAGTTGCTGATTACTGCTTGCGTGTGTGTTTTGTACAAAATGGGCAGACAGACTGCAGAAGGCTGGGAGGCATTAAGCAGAGATGATTTTGAGGGGATCTCAACCAAATTAAACTTTTTTTTTTTCAAGTAAAGCCCAGCAGGGGATAACAAAAATTAGGGTTGGATTTACTAAAAATGAAGTGCTCCGGTGATTAAAAAATGGTTGGCTGCAAAATCCCAAACTGCATTTGATTGTGAAACAGCACCAAGCCAAGATAGGGCAGCTTTAATAAATTGTGTTGCTAATTACAAATATTTCATAGTGTCTCCATTTAGACAATAAGGAGGGAACTGTTTAATGACAATTTATTAGTGCATGTGCACAGATATACTGTATTTTAATCTTCTTTTTATTTCTCTTTTTTTTTTTTCCAATTGGTTCTTCCAAATAGGAAAAAATGATAATCGTTATCTAAGCTCTTGACTTCCCTTGACTTAATTGCAATCTAAGCCCACTTCTAATCTGCACAGATCACGGTTGCACGATTTGGAGTTTAATTTGAACCCCTGGTGAATACATGTGCAGAGGCTGGAGGGTTTCTGTGTGCACACATTTGTGTGCTCGGTGCTTTGAACCTGCCTTTTCCCCCTCCACCAAAAAGAAAACCAAGCAGGAAAATGTTTCTCTGTTATTTTCACTATTAGCACACGCAGCATCTGCCCGCCTGCCAGGACTGCAGCTTTCTGAAGGATCAGGATTTTTTTTTCCACAACTCCCTGTTTCATTATATAAATACAATTCAGAGCTTTTGAAGTAGAAAACCATAAATTGCTGAGAGTAGGGAAGACCAGAGCAGCTCTTCTGTGCCTGGTCCACAGAGTGTGTCATGCCCCTGAGCTAGGGAGAAGATCCCTTTGTGCTTCACATCTGATATTGCAAAGCTGTTAAAGAAATCTGGACGCCTAATTCTTATTAGAATACTAAATGGAGGTTTTTCTTACACATCTTCGCCTGTGTGTTTGCCTCAGGAGGATTCCTCCATCCATTTAGAGATGCTGGGAAGGGGATCTCAATCTCTGCATTAATGTGGCTCAGCTGGGGAGAGCAGGCGACACGGATGAAGTAAAAAACAACGCACCTAAAATTCGAACCAATTCATTTTTGAAGCTCAAGAGAGACGAGTTACCTATTTTTCTATCTTTTTTTGATCATTATATTTAAGAGATCTGCTCATCCTAGATCAGGCTGAACCCCCAAGCACTGAGATATCTCTGTGTTTGGAAACTGTGTTTAAATAAACACAGAAGGGCTGTGTTTGTCCCTGCAGGGACCACATCCCCTGCGTGGTCAAGGAATAAGCTCAAAACAGCTCCTGCCATGGAGGAAAAGACACTGCCTCCTCCCCTGCTCACTTATCAACAAAAAAAGCAAAGCCACATGCACCAAAAAAAAAAAAAAATTGCTATGCTTGTAGCTAAGATTTAGGTTGATTACAGCTGAAATAAGACTTCCACAGTTTTAATTAGCTACAGGGTGGGGGCCAAGCTCATTACTCTGAAAACGTAATGATGTTTCCGCTTCCATTTCCACAATCAGGTTCTTCTCCTTAGGAAGGGGCTTCTGGCATATTAAAGATGGGCTGTGAACTTGTCATGGCACATCTGCTGTTGCTGGAGCAGCTTGGAGCAGTGAGTGTGACTGGACTCCATCCTTTGACCTGGGTTCAGAGGGAGAGCTGCTTCAGCACCCCCCATGCATTGCCTGAGCTGAACTCTCCTTCCAAAAGCACATCCCCAAACCCCTCCTGCACAGTGTTTTTATCTGCAGCACAGCCAAGGTCGTGAGGAGCTGAGGATTATCCCCACCTGAGATGATGCATTGTCCCAGCTCCCTCCTCGCACGCCTGCGAGCCCCAGCACCTGATGATTAACAACGAGCCTGAGTGGGGACACAGAGACAGCAATGAAAAATATCCCTGCAAGACAGGGAGGCTGAATGGGGGGAAAAGAATCCCTTTGAGGTGCCCTGAGAGTTACTTTTAGGCCCGTGATAGCTCCATTAGTCGTATCCACGGTGCCACTTCGCATTTCATGCTACAGCGAAGTTCTTGCTTGACCAGCAGTGATTTGCACAACTTGTGGAAGTTTCTTTCTCAGCRCTGGCACATTAAAGAAAAAGGCTCCACGGCGCTGCAGGCGAGATCCAATATTTTGTTATCATCTGCGATTGCCTATCGACTGTGAAAAAGCAAATAACACACTCTGAACCAGGCAAGCTTTYGGATACCTGAATCCAGGCTGGTCTTGCTGCTCACAAAGAGCCCCTTTGGCAAATGTTTGGGGTTTGTGTGTGTGTGTGTGTGTTTGTCCYGCTTCCCATGACCCCAGAAAATGTGTCAGACTCTCCCAGTTTAGCAAAGGGATATCTTTTCTTTTAACTYGATTAGCAAACCCTGCCAGTTCTGCCAGTCCCTAGCTCAGTCCCCAGGCTGACAGCTGCTGGTCCAATTTTAGTTTTGTGTACTGTCTAGATAGCAAATTTATTGATGAAATATGGTCGTAGGTGTAAGAAAAACTTGGAGGATCCAACACAACTTCTTGAACCTGTACTTATGAAGACTAATGTATATCTTTACGAGCTGGCAAACGTGTCTTTCTGTCTCTGAAGGTTTGTGTACGTGAAAAAAAATAAATCTGCAAAAAAGATGCTGATACTTTAAATACTGGCTTGTGTTTTTGTTTTTATTTTTTTAGTCCCACAGTCAGGGGAAAAAAAAAAAACCTGGAAAAAACAACATATAAATAATTGTTACTATGACAGTGCTGAGGAGACTCAGCCCTAGAGCAGCACTGTGTTCCACAAGGGTTTTTCTTAGCTTAAAAACAAAGAAAGCTACAATGGAAGACTTTTGTCCTAAACATTATTGGGCACTAACAAATGCAATTTCTTTCCTGCTGCACATACAGGTGATATTATGTCAAGAGACTGGAGATGGGAGGGGAGAGTGGCAGGAGAGACCTGTGGGCTGGTAGCTGGGTTCAAAGGTGACACCTTAAAATAAAATATAAATAAATATAAATAAATATAAATAAATATAAATAAATATAAATAAATATAAATAAATTCTCTGTTTCTCATTTCCATTAATGCCATATTGTGCATCCTAGCAAGGTCCAGTCCACATTATATGTTTCCTTTGAATGGTGGTCTCTGACAGCACAGGATCAGCTCAGAAGAGATCCTTGGGGACATATTTAGCAAAAGTTAGTGCCCAAAAATCTGTGTTTTATAACATCCCTACCCATGCAACTCTGAAACCARTGGGATTTGCTGGAGAACATAATCTCAGATTGCCAGACCACAAATAATTGTAATGGAGAAGATTGTACCCTCCTACATCGTCACATGGAGATCTTGGCACGTGTGGGGATTGCCCTTCGCAACGGGGAGTGAAAATCAAATAGGTCAGGGAAAGGGGGATACAGCTCCATGGCACTGAGAAAGAGCTGCAGGGGAAAGAAATCCCTCCAGTTCTGTAGAGATTCCCCGAAAATAACAATTAAAGYTCTCCCTAAGGACTTGGGGAGCATTGGCCAGGAGGGAGTTACATCAGGAGCAGACAAGATGGTGCAAACTCCTTGAAGTTAACGCTCGTGGCTTTCCTTCCCTGAGCCTCTGGAGAGGAAGAGTGATTGAATCCAACAAATCACAGCCCATTTACACACAGAGAGKGGAACAGAAAGGACTGCTGGCTATGGAGCCAGGTAGCAGGGGAGGCAGAAAATCCTCACAAGTGTGAGAGAAAATATCCCCAGTGTGTGGGAGGAAAGGGAAAAGTCAGATAATGCTGCTGGCTTCTGTTTTGTGGCTCAGGTCYTCTCAMATTCTGTGTGTGACATGGGCATGYCCACCTCGTTTAACTCTTTAAGTTKCATGCAGCATGTTAATGCCTRGTGCCTCGTTTGGTGGAAGGAAAAGGTTCTGAACCCATAAAGGAGGGGGGAGAAAAAAATCAATAAGTTACAATAAAAGTGAAAGAAAAACATTTCTCTGGCAAGCAGCAATGCAGCACCAGCAGGAGAAGCAGCCGCACCAAGGGGGGAGCAAAGACATGGGGAAAAATAAACAAGATGTCTCATGTAAGGAAAAAAGAAATTAAAGCAAGAAACATGTTTTGCAGGAAAGGAATAGTGSTGAAAAGAGGGCATTTACATGGAAAAATTCCCCATGAAAGCTTAGGTAGATTGGAAGGAATATATCCCAAGCAAAAGCTGGGCTTTGCTCGGCATTAAAGATGAGTGAGAGGAGGAAAGAGAAAACACCCCCAAATCAAAGCACAAGGCAGCAAACTGCCTTCYTGCATGGCTGAATTGACAACAGCCTCTACACAGCAGACTCCAAAGTGTGGGATTCTGTCTGAAAGAGAAAAAACATCAGGACTGGAGAGGAGGGACAGAGGTGCTGGGTGGTGCTGGTGGCTCTGCCCGAAGCAATCTCTCCGAGAACATTCAGRRCAGGTCCCAGCTCAGYCCTGTGCTCTCCCTGCACCTCAACYAGGGGCTGAATTTTCAGTGGAGGATTTTTATGGCTTTAAAAGCCTCTGATCTGGAGTCCTACATCAATGGGAAAACAAAAGGAGCAGGGAATGGGGCAGGATCTGATCCTCAGGCACCATCCACACCCTCGTGCTGCTGCTCCCAACCACTGCATCTCTGCAGGGGCTCCAGCCCCTTCCTTGTGCCCAAACCAATSAGCAATTCATTGCTAAACCACTCTTTGGGAAACTGCTTTGCAAATAAACTCTGGGCTTGGGCTCTGGAAGAAAACAATCTAATTATTGGCTGCTGGGTTATTTTCTTCTTTAAGAGATCTTTAAGAGCAAGTCTGATCTATTYCCTTCGCAGTTTCTTCCTGTCTGTCAATACTGAGAACTCATGTGAAGCAAAACACTGGATGCATAAAATGATCTTGCTTGCCTGAGAGTCAGTTTGGGTGGGTCTGAGTTTTTAGGTTCAAAAAGTAGTCAAAAGGTTTTAGAAGAAATGAGATGGAAAGAAAAAGCTAGTTTGTATGCATGAAAAATATATATTCTGGTCAAAAAAGCTACTGAGAGCAGCTAACAGGAAAAGGGATGGATTAAAGTAAAAAAACAACATTTTTACTATGAATTGAAAAGTAACAATGATATTAAACAGATKTTCTGCAAACAGGGATTTAAAGGCAGATTTCAACCTGGGAAGCTCTGAAATAGCTGAAGGGAGAGGTCTGGCTGCAGGAAGGCTCGTGCTCCTGCAGTGAAACCCTGCAAGGCTGTTTGCCCCCATGGGACATTCATTCCCTGTGCCTTCCCACTGCACACACCCCTGCATGGCCTCTCTCTGCAAAGGATCCCATTCCCTCYCTTTACAGGATGAAGGTTTGCACAGGAAGAAATAGATGCCCTAATAAAGTCTTCAGTGTCTATTTTCACTAATTTAATCTATGGAATCAAAGCAATTACCCAGCAGAATAAGGTCTCTCAACGTTTTTGAGTCCTTGACAGTGACCAGAGGAATTGCATCACATGGTGCACCCAGGAAAGGTTGGAGTCAGTGGGAAACATGGAGCACACAGCCACTATTTCAGTGTGTGAATTAATCTCACTGGATGTAAACTTTGTTCACTGCCTCTCCATAACCTGTGCTGCACAGACAGCCTCACTGACATTTCCCAATCCAAATAAAGAATCCCTAATGCTAATCCTGATTTGACTGAAAAGGAGCAGGAGGTCTATCAGGCACCTTTGCTACACGAGGTGCTCTCCAAATATAGACCAGAAATGAGGATCCCCAGCAGACTGAAGTGAGAAAATCCTTCTTCTCCTCTGAACTTCTCAGGATTAACATTTCCATGTGCTTCCCCTTTTGCATGTGTGGGTGTCTTATCACCAAGACCCTTCCTGCCCCCAGCCCTGCTTGCCTGTTTCCAGCCTGCAAAAACACATGGACTCTGTCTGGAGGAAAAGAGAATATTGGAAAGCAATAGGAGCAAAGCAACAAACTTGACCACTGCCTTCTCTGCAGGTTTGCTTGGAAAGAAAATGCACAGGTGGAGAAAAAATGGAGGAGAGGAGAGAGAGGGGGGAAAGATGAGGCCTGAGGAGAGTTTCCTGGGCATGGATAACTRGCTTGGTGCTATTGTGGATCACAGAAATTCAACTCCTCTGTACTGGGGCAGGTWTCAGAGGAAGCAATCCCACCTGCTTTGCTTTTCCTCTCTTCCAAAACATTGCCAGGTGGTTTTGCAGAGAGGTCAGTCAGGCTGAATGCTAAACCATATCAAATAGCCCTGGTCTGGGGTCAAGCACAGTGAGGTCTCTCAGCCTCAGTGCTGATTGCTGTGGGCAGGGACAGAGCATTGTCTCTSCATCCCAACATCCTGCACACACGAGGCCAATGGATGGGAGCAACCAGAGGCTTCTCTGCCCACCAGCCCTCAAAATCCTCCTCCTCCATGTCCAGGACAGGGAAGARCATCCCCCTGCCAGGTGACAGCCCTGCATCACAAAGGGAATTTGCCCTCATCATTATTCTGCTGTAATCAATCAACACCAACCACCCCAAACCCGTGACTTTTCAAGGAGAATTGGGGTATTTTTCAGCCTACTTGATCCGCCAGAGTGCTGCAGCCTGGGARGAGTCCTAGATTGAGGTTAGACCCTGAGGACCTGATTTCCAATATTCCTGCCCATTGGCCCCRTTCAGAAAGAAGCTGAAACTCGTGCCTGGCTGGTGTGGCTGAGCTCACAAGCACAGGAGYCAGAAGCAGGCGAGAAGGCAGAGCTGTGTTACACATCACCCTAGGCTCCTGTGTCAACAATACAGATGCTACCAGGCACTGCTGTGTCAAAGATGAAAAATGCACTTTGTCTCCCTCATCATTCTGTTGAGAGGATTCCAAAGAAATGTGTACATGTCTATATTTAACTCTTGTTCCTCTTCAGAAGAAAAAAAAAATTATTCAGCTCATACAGGCAATGAATATAGGCCACAGAATCCAACACACAGCAGCAAAAGTACTCCATTATTAAGTCTGTAATTGCCAAGAATTAATTTGCTAATTGCATGCAACTAATCTGCGTCCTTTTTGTTTTATATCAATTAACAGAGTAATTAAAAAAAGCAATCTTCTTGATAGTTCCTCACTGGCAGACTTAGCCCAGCAGAGCTAATGAAAGAGGGCCACCCTTTAACTAACCTCATTAGTATCTCTTCTTTTGTTAAACATCCTACAAAAAATAGTTAATTTTGCTGCATGAAGGTCCTTGATGTTGGAGTGCTAATGAGGGGCCCACCCCGCTCTGTTTCGGTGTTTGTTTGGAGAGTGGCTCYGAGTGAGGCACATCCCTGCTCCCTGCCCTTCCAGGGGGGAGAGGCAGGTACAGAGCAACAATCGTGGGCCGGTTAGAGTTTTATGGATATCAGCAGTTACCAAGCATTTAAATTCCC
>NW_026623585.1:351349-405512 GCF_030028575.1 Malurus melanocephalus | reverse complement strand
AAAACAAAAAGCAAAGAAGAGAAGAGTTAACTGCAAGGAGAGCAGAAAACAGAGCGGAAACACCAATAAGGAAGGATGGGAGATGGATGTACAGCTCTGCCTGTGTCACTGTGATACAGGAGGGAAAACCTCTGCTCTGATCACTTATAAAAATTAGACTTCAAGGAACATCATGTGAACCTTTGTATGAGTCATCTGCAAGTTCAGTTGGGCACTGAAATCCAAACACAGCCTTCCTTAGAACATGTAGGCTTGTTACTGCCCTTACCCAGAGGAACAAAAGCACATAAGGTTTTTTTGGTTTGGTTTTTTTTTCTGCTGTTGTAAGAGATATTTTATAATATTCCATTTTCCAAAGGAGAGCTGTGGGGAGGGCTGCAGCATCACTAAAGTAGCAGACATGTGCWGCTTCCCAGAGCCACGGGATCTTTCATTTTGTTTGCTCTGGGCTCTGCTGGGTTGGGAGATGCTCGTGGATGTGATGTGGACACCCCATCCCTGCATCCCAAAATCCGAGTGCTGTCCACGGGGCTGAGCCATCCCCGGTTTTGGGGCAGCCCCGCTAGAGGCAGCCAGCTCCTTGTCAGGCTCCTCTGAAGGTGTTTGCAGCTCGTGTCCTGCTTTTTGCAAACTCCTGGAGCTGGGAATTCTCCCTGCTGTAATGAGACCTTCCACCAGGAGGCAATTCGGGCTTCCCAGCGGCGCAGCAAAGCACGGGAGCTGCTGCAGAACAGAGCTGCTTTCACCACAGAGGGGTCCCAAATCATGCTCAGCTACCAAACTCACGGGGGATTTATCTCTGAACACGTCGGATGAGATTTATAATTTTTTTTCCTCAATGGTTTCCTAGATTTGCTCAGTAGATTTACTGAAAAAAGCTGTCAGAGTAGCAGGTGACAGCATTAGCAGCATTTGCCTGATCAGGGGCTGGGCTTTGTCTGAGGAGACAGAAATGGAACCAGATCACTCTGAAAGGGCAAATCAAAACCCAGGCACCTTCAAAAACCTCCTCCCGAGGGAGCTGGGAGACCTTGGACAGAGGCAAAACACTCTGTGCTCCTCTCCAGGATCTTTTTGGAAGCCACTTCTCCCTTCAGAGAGTTTCCCCTGATTTGGGTGGATGTTCATTGCCACATTTGAGGGACACTTGCCAGTGAGATGCTGGATCCAATCCTGGTGCCCCTTAGACACGGAGCAGAGCTCATGTCACCACTCTTCTACCTATTATCCTTGCCTTCAAGACATGCTCTCACAWGTAGGCTGGAACCTCTTGAACATTTGTAAATGAAGAAAAAGGATAAAATTAAAAGAAAAAAACCAAACAAACAACCCACAACTGCTATTGCTATAACCCTGGTGACTTTGAGGCAAGGGGATTGTTGTGCTGATGAAAGCCAAGATCTGGGTGACATCCTCTCTGTCACCACATCCTGGGACATCACCCTGTGACAATGTGTGTGTTTGGCTTTATTTTGACCCAAACTCTCACCCAGATATCAATCACAGTTAAGGACTGAGCTGACTCTCTCTCTGTGTCTCTGAAATAGTGAAAAACATTCGCTATTGTTTAAAAATCACCAAGATTTCCTTGTCTTTCCCCCATGCAGGGATGTTTCAGAACCTGGGGGATGTTTCAGAACCTGGGGGATGGCAGGGCCTGCACAGGGAACAAATGGAAGTGAAGCAGGGGAGGGGAGCGAGGTGATACCTCCAAAGGGGAAAAAAAAGAGAGGAAAAAAAAAAAGGAAACCAGATTTTTGTGTCAGCCATTTCCCTCCATAATAAGCTTATGTTGTAGAGTTAAATGAACCGATGGGGAGCTCATGTGGGCAGATGGGGCTGGTCAGCTGGGAACGAGTGGCTGGTGTGAGAGTGTATGTGCAACGGGGGTGTGCAAGGGTGGGCAGTGCTGCCAGGGTGGTCAGGGRTGTGAGAGTGAGTGTGCAAAGKTGGGTGTGCAAGGGTGGGCAGCAGTGCTGGGGTGGTCAAGCAAGCGTGCCTGGTGATGTAAGGGTGGTCAGAGATGCCAGAGTGGACAGTGAAGCAAGGGTGGTCAGCAGCACCAGGATGGTCAGTGGAGCAAGGGTAGGTGTGCCAGGGTGGTCAGAAGTGCCAGGGTTGTCAGTGGTGTAAGGATGGTCAGTGGTGCCAGGGCTGTCAGTGGTGCAAGTGTGGCCAGCAGTTCTGGTGTGATCAGCGGTGCCAGGGTGGTCAGTGGAGCAAAGGTGGGTGTGCCAGGGTGGTCAGCAGTGCCAGGGCAGTCAGCCGTGCCAGGGTCAGTGATGTCAGGACGGTCAGTGGTGCAAGGATGGGTGCGTAAGGATGGTCAGTGGTGTAAGGGTGGTCAGCGATGCTAGGGTGGCCAGTGGTGTAAGGGTGGATGGCAGTGCCAGGGTGGTCAGTGGTGCCATGGTGGTCAGTGATGGGGTGGTCAGCAGCACCAGGATGGTCAGCGATTCCAGGGTCATCAGCGGTGCCAGGATGGTCAGTGATGCAAGGGTGGGTGTGCCAGGGTGGTCAGCATTTCCGGGGTGGTCAGCAGTGCCAGGGTGGTCAGTGGTGCCGGGGTGGTCAGCAGTGCCAGGGTGGTCAGCAGCCCAGTCAGGAGGAGCTGACAGCAGCGGTGTCCCTCTCTCCCTCTCTCCCTCTCTCTCTCCCTCCCTCCAGGCCGGGTGTGCAGGAGCAGCTGAGAGGAATTGCAATACCTCCCATACCTCCCACTCCTCTGCCCATTTGTTTCTTATGAATGCATAATGAATGCTAATGAATTCCTCACTCGGGGCATATGGTTAAGACATATAGAGCCTAACCTTGCTACAAAGAAGAAAGACCTTGATGTTACAGGATGGGGGAGGGCCAGGGGGAACCCGGMGATTCGTGAGCTGAGCTTGGGTCAGCAGGGCTCATCCTGCTCCAGCCCGAGGTCTCCTGCAAGCACAAGGGATGCAGGATTGGGAGAATGACACAGAAATTTTGTACTTTCCCACTAAAGGAAAGGCAAATGTATGCTCACAGATGTGTTCGAAAGGCTGAGAGYTGCCATGAGGTTAAAGCAAAAGGATTTCTCCATTATCTGGAGAAATGGAAGGAAAATGTATCACAGCAGTGCAGAAAGGAAATAGATACACAARGACCCGAAAGCAATGTTGGAAAAGACCAAAACCACCTTCAGTTTATGCTGCTTTATGTCCATTCACCTCTCAGGCATCTTAGCCAGAGGCAGTGGCTGGAGGTGTTGTATAGCACCTGGAATGAGGGTTGTTTGTAGGATGAAAAACTCTCTGAAAATCCAGTAGAGCTCCAGCACCCGGCAGAATTGCTGCTCCCAGACCCTGGCACTTGTCCTGCCCTGAAAATGACGTAATATGTGAAGGCTGATGAGGGGAGCAGGGCAGGGATGGTGAGAAGATGCTGCAACAGCAACTCAAAAGCTGAGTTCAGAAACGAAGAGAAGGTTGAGAGGGTTTAAAGCACCAAGGATTTAACAGGAAATGCAGTCACAGGGCCCAAATGGGAAGTGTCACAGTGGGAGAGGCTCAGGATTGAAAGGCAGATGCCTCACACGTGAGGATGATGATGGAGGAGACCAAMACAGCCACCCCAAAGCAAAGTCAGCAGCATGCTCCAGCCCCAGGAGACTTCAGCCCCTGTCCCTGCTGCCCCATGGCTCTCCATGCTCCCTCACCTGCATTCAGCTTCCCAAACGTGAAGGTTTAGGGCTATTTTAGACTCTGTAGTATAACCAAATCATCCCCAATGGACTGACAGGAGCCCTGAGTCCATTCCTGACTACTGAGATTGGAGGCACTGATGCTCAGGCTGCTGGATCCCACCCAGTGTGTCACAGGCTGGTTTGGTGGCACTTTATGAGCCTGGTGGCATCAGTGCAGGTCAGAATCCTGCAGCAGTGTGAGTTCAGGTCTCTGCTTTGTGCTGATGGGTGAGACAGACATTTGTGAGCTGATTCCTGCCGTCCTTTCTAGAGATTTCTGCTGCCAGAGCCTCATGGCCCTGTTAGTGCTGCCAGCCCTGGACTGTGCCCTGGCCTTTCTCAACCCCATGTGTTTGGAAATTGCTGAGAGACTTCTTTTTGAGCCAGAACAACTAAAAACTTGATTCTCTAGACAGCTTTGGACCTGGTCACGAAATGCTGCCAGTACCTCAAAGAAGAAAAAGCTTATAGATCATGATTTAAATGAGCTGTTGTAGATACCTAGATAAGCCAGATCTCTTTGCTGGGTTATGTGCCAGACTCCTCCTGGCTGAGTTCTGGGTCTCCACACAGCTCTCACCACTGCTCTCAGCCCCAAACCAGGCAGTGTGACCTAACTCCAGTGTTCCTCCATGGGCTCCTGACAGGAGTGAAATATCACCAAATGTGCACCTTGATGGACTGTCCCCAAAGGGTTAGAAGACATAAAAAAATACTCAAGGACTTGCAAAGTATTAAAAAATTTCTGAAGAAACTCACCCACACCAAAAATTCTTTCAATACCAAAGAGCTRTAGGACCCTTCTGGAATCCTGCAGCAGGCAGATTTCTGAGTGAAAACACCTCTGTKGAGCAGCTGGGGTCTAGGCTGACACATGTGCTGGGTGCTCCACCATCAGCATTAGGATTTTGACCAGGGTGGGCGAAGGTTTCTCTTTCTCTCTGACATTTTCTGCCTAACTCTGTCTACAACCTCTCCCCTAAACTGTAGCAGGAGTGGACAATTTATGTAGACAGACAATTTAGTAGCACTCTGAGGCATTGCTGTCCATTGCTGCCCATCTCATACCTTAGAGCAGGAGCTGAGATTGGTGAGAACAACGTAAAAAAAAACAACGTTTGCCATAGCTGGAGCCTGCCAATCCATCAATGCATTTCCGAGAACAAAGCAGCCCAGGTACCTCCCTGAGCAAGCGGTGAAAAACAGCAGAGAGAGAGAGAGAGAGAGAGAGAGAAGGAGAGCTGGAAAAATTTCAAAGTCCTTCTAAAAATTAAAACCTGAAAGCCAGCCAAGTCCCAGCAGCCGAGTGGAGGTGCGAGGCATTTTAGTCTCCGGGGTGGGCAAAAGCAGCCGACTGCCGTACGCATCAACACCTCTTGACACTTATGAATACGGGGCTGCTGCTGATGCCCACTTGGATGAAAGAACAGAGAGAGATTGCCAGCACCCAAGTGGGTGTAAGGGAGGGATGATCTGCAGCAAGATGTTGGGTTTTCTTTAACCCTCTCTCACACAAAGGGGATTTAAAGGCTGGGAACTTTTGGGTGAGGGTTAAGTGAAGGATGGACCCGGGCTAAGCACGCTGGAGGGGATCTCTGTGGTTGTGTGGGCAGATGAAACACATGTGGACACTGATCCTCAGGGTTGGGGAAAAGCTCTGATGGATTTCTTGCTGCACCGAATGATTTGGGGAAAATCTTCAGCTCGCAGGGAGCTGTGGCTGCTGAGCCACTTCAGAAACTCCGGGCCTTTGCATCTCCTGGAGTACTCTGCTCRCAACCCAGACTCCTGAAGAGCAGGGAGTCCCAATGCCATTAAATTTCCAAGCCTCGATGACTTCCACAAGCCCAAAGTAGATATTGAGAACAGCTAAAATAGTTCTTTGCAATAAAAGATCATGGGAACAAGAAATTTTCAGTGGAAGCTGCTCAACATGGAGTGTATTCCAGATCCCTACTCCATAAATACAAAATCATGTGGGTGGGGGCAGCCAGGTGAGGGATTGGGTTTTGGCAGCYTCATCAAAAGACAATGAACCTCTTTAATTTGAAATGCCAGCCTCCTTCACTTTCAGAATTCTCAGTTTGGCTCTTGCCAAATCCTAAACAAAACAACAACATAATCCCAACCTGCCCTGCTCTCCTTCCTGTCCCTCCTCCTGCTCCCCTTGCAGGAAGCCATCCCTCTGTAAAGCCTTCCCCAGTCCCTCAGAGCCATCAGGAGCTCACTCAGGAGCACTCCCCTTGCCTCTCCATTTGCCTGACAGACAGCTCCTTTGCATTGCCCTCCTTTGCATTGCCCTCCTTTGCATGGTCCTGCTGTCCCAGAGCAGCCCCGTCCACCCCTCCATCCCATAGGGACATGATCTGCTGCTGCAGGCTGCTTCCCACCCCATCACTGCTCACCCTTGTCCTCACCCCTACACATTTCCAGCAAAGCTCTGCTCTGATCAGTCAGCTCTGTGTTATCTTCTCCTCCTGCCAACTCCCTCTCTAATTTTTCTGGAATTTCAGGCCTTGGAGATGCCAGAAGTCCTTCAATACTGTGATGCCCACCCTGCACAGACACACTGCACCCTGGCTCCAASCCCCTGCCCACCCCACCCTACAGARAGAGGGMTTTTGGTGCTCAGGAGGAAGACRGGAGCATCTCTCCYGGAGAGACTCAGTCCTTGCCCCAGCTGCAACATGCACCGTGCCTGATACGTTGTAATGACATGAAAATGAATAGAATAAACTGACTGAGTGGCATTGTTATTAACCTTTGTTACCCCAATAAATCACACCGAAGAGCAGCAATTACTCCCATTTCTGACAAATACYGGTTTATGATGTGGATTCCCCCTTTGCTCTCAGTCCCATACCCACTCCCTCATATCTTTCTCAACTGGAACCAGGATAGTGCAGTGCATAGCACAGTATTGAAAGAAATAGGAATAATTTCATACCAGCTCATAAAGGCATGTAACAGACAGCAAGGGCCTTCCATGGCACCCATCTACTTCGCTTTTAAACCATTTACTGCACTCTGAAAGGCAGCAGGTTTTCCAGGGGCTCTGCATCCCAGGGCAGATCGTGATTCCAGCCCCTCACCCCGAATTCACTGCAGCACTCATTCACCCACCACWCCCTGCACAGACAGGGGGACGTGCATTTATTTTATTGGATCTCAGGAATTACTGAATGAAAAGCTCAGGGAGGAAAAATCACCCTCCTCCAAACTCTGGTCCAAGGCATGAGTCAAACTTTTGGCCCCAGACCAGGACCAGCAATMGGGCTTTTTGCTCAGCTCAGGCTTGGCTTGGGTTTTGTCACGCGCTCGTGTCAGCAGCGATCCGAGTTGGGGAGTTTGATGCTGCTCCCGAGCCAGCTAATTTCTGAGGTCAGTGCCATGCTTTGAGATCGATAAGTTCCGAATTTAGTCAGCACAAACAGCCTCGCAGCAGAGTGCTATGCTTGCATATTTAAAGCAGTCTGGGGAAAGGACCTTTCAACAAMGGTATTCAATGAGACTTAAAAATCAATCCTCGTTTGGAGAAACTGGCAAAATGTTGTAGTAGCCATTGTTAAAATGCCTGGATGGATAATAAATCAGAGCTGACAAATATTTCTGGCGTTTTTTTTTTTTTTTTTTTTTTTTGATTTTTTTTTATTTTTTTTTTTGGAAGAGGAACCCTTTTTTTTTTTTTTTTTTTACTTTGTAGATTTGTTTTCACAGAGGACCTGGTTGTGGATACTATCTTTCTTTACAGAAATATTCAGAATCGTATTTGCATAAACTTTGAAGGACTTTTTATAAACCTGGCAGAACCTGTGTTTTTTATTTTTTCATACTATCTTTTATTCAGAAAGCAACAGAAGCGATTTTGGAGATTTTAAAAATTCCCTGGGGATTTCCAAATTCACAAATACAGTGAAAATAGTGGCACTGTAACATTTAAATACCATGCCCAGTCTTGAARTAGTTTGAAATGAGAACTGAACAAATGGTCTGTGGCCATAAATAGCTGAAGTTTGGGTTCCTTCTGCAGAGGTAAATTTGTTTGTGCAGCAGTGGCACCCATGACTCTGCCTCAGCTGTTCCAGGAGCTGTTGTGTGCACTGTCTGTGCTTACACCCCACGGGAAAGAAAATACACAAACAGTGCAGGGGTRGTTGTCCTGTCAGGTGAAACTTCCTTTTTGAGATTTGCTGGGCTGTATTTGCTTTCTCATGTTTAGATTTTCATTAATACAGCACRAAACTCCGATATCAACACCCTCTGGTACAGGATCAGTGTCTGTGGGTGCTGCACAAACCCATGAGATGTGAGGGTGGCCCAAAACCTCGGGGGACCCACACCTCTGTCAGGGAGAAAACAAGGGGACGATAGGTAGGTTGTGTTAATACTCTGAATAAATTACCCAGTGATGGCTCTGGATATAATTTTAAGATCTGATCCTCTGCTATGATTTCAGGAGTGTGACACTGTGTGGTTTTCACCCTACAACTGGCAGGACCAAGGGGAAATATCCAGCTTTTCCTGAAGCAACTGCTTGTCTCAGTAGCTTTGCTGTTGCTGGATCTGCAGTGAGACCCAACCTTTGTTTTAGGTCAGCTCGAATTTGATTTAGGGAGGAATCTTTGCTGTATGGATGTCTGTGTGACTTATGTGCTCAGAGTTGATTTTACTCGCCCAATCTTATTAAGGACTGATTATAGAGTGGAAACTACAGCAGAGTCCATGAGGGGATGGGAGAGGTGCCCTTTATTGCTACTGAGGGGTGTGTGAGCTAGGAAGAGTGAAAGGGAGGCAAACTGGACATAAATCATCTGCAATGCCAGCCAGCAGAGCCTAAAACCCATGGAAAACAAAGATTATTTCTCTTTTCTAAAAAGCAGAGGATGTGACCCAAACTCTGTGACCTCAGCAGGCACCAAGGAGCAARACAGGACCTCTTCCCGACTAACCTCAGCGACCCACTTCTCACACTTTCATTATCCTAAAATAATCCTTCCTTTCCTGCCTCCCCCMCTGCTTCTGAAGAAAGGAGGTGGGATTTTGTCATTTCCATCAGCGTGAGAGGAGCGGGGCTCATTTGGGGCCGAGGTGGCCGGAGCCCAGATTTCCTTCCCTTTCTTTTCCRCTGGAGCATGCGACAGTTTGCAATGCGAGGAGCAAAGTAGTGAAAAAAAAACCCACCCAGTCCCACATCACAATGACTTTTCTCAGATGATAAACATAATAATAAAACCCCTCCTAGTAGCCAATATGATGCTAATGCTTCTTAGCTCTGTCAAAAGTGAAAACAGCTCCTTGCTGTCAATTACTGGAGGGACAGCTGGAGTCTCTCCTCTCACTGTCAGGATGCAGACATATTGCATGTCATCGAGAAGGTAACAAATTCACCAGGACAGCATCACCATCTGTCACCAACAGAGACACCGCCGAAACAAAGGGTCAGGCTGAGGCACAGAGCTCGGGCCGGAGCTCTCCCCACTCCTCGTCCCTCGCTGCCAACAGGAGGGGCACAGGTGGAGGTGCCCCCAAAGCCAACCTTCATGCAGGGCATGCAGAGGGATTTTGGGGTTTATAAACCAAGGGGATGATGTTTGGGCTTTAAAATTATTGTTTTCACCAAAAAAACCTCATGCTGAAGCCTTCAGACCCTGCACTGCCCCTCGCCCAGCTTCCAAGGGTCTGCCCCTGTGACCCCCTCCCATGTTCTAYGTGCATGAGGAGATGTGTTTGGGCACCAGGGAGGGCTGGGGGATCACGCTCTGAGTCGATTTGTTTGGGGACAGATGGTTGAGTCCCCACATTATTGAAGTCTGACTGCCCTGGATCTGCTCTCGGAAGGAGAAGCTCGCCACCCCAGGAAGGCACTTGCAGTGGGCCAAATTCTGCATGTGATCTGAAACCCAGTCAAACGACAAATAATTCTGTGATCTGTTTTGAGGTCATTTTCGGTATTAAACCGTCTTTCCAAAAACTTCAAAAATCCTCTTCAAAAAAAAAAACCACCCCTCAATTAATAATGCCATTTTTAAAAAACATGTTTTTGAAGATGCTGTTCAGAAGAATAGTGTAAATAATGTAAATAATTTAAGCAATTTTTCTTCTCCAGCATATATTGTTGTGCTATTTAAAAATAACCCACATAACTCCATTCTTTCACTCCAGACGAGGCTTACTTCCAACGGATGATGTGCTAATTATTTCGAGAGCAAAGTTTATTTTTGACAGAAAAAAAAAAAAAAATCGTTGTGCTTGAAATCATGTAGAGTGCTGAGACTTTGGGTGAGTCTGAAAGAAAGATGTTTCTGCAAAACTAGCCCAATGTGACAATGCAACATGTTCACGGAGCTCCCGTGTTTGTGTCACAGCATTAATTTGGGATACCCTGCGGCTGCTGGCAAATGTGGCTCTGCGGGGTCCAGATGACATCTGGGGATACCCTTTGGGTTTCCAGAGTCAGATGGCAGCTTTCCTGTTTGCTGTCGATTGTAAAATCCAGGACTTATAATTTATRTTATTAAATATCTCAGGTGCTGTTTAGAGGTCAGCTTGTTTTTACCCTGGTGAAAGAGATGAAGTTGGAATTAACTGGCRCAATTTAGACTCTGGTGGTCATTTGGAAGCTGATCCTGCAGGATTTCCCTGCAAATCCTGCCTCCCYCCTGCTCTATTGAACAGTAATAATCCAAAATAAGCACAATTGAAATATGAGCTTAATTCCAAAAACTCAGCACAAAATGGACTTGCTGGTTCCCACCTTGCACTGCTTCCACTGAGATTTACAGCCAGCACCCAGAGAAAAAGCTCTTCCTGCAGACATAAGGATTTGTTTCTAACCAGGAGRAATATCCCATTCCCCAATCACAGGCCCGCATGCCAAAATTCACTTCATACTTTAGGCTGCAGTGAACGACAACAACCACCCTGAATTACATGAAACAGCTTTTAAAGAAATTACAACTGYTGCTTGCTCTCCTTCCCAGCACCATTTCATTTCTCAAACCCAGGATGAACATTGCCAGCACAGAGAGGCAGAGGATGGAGCTGGGAAGCTGTGCCCACCATCCTCCCCTCCATCCCTTCCTTCTCCCAGTGATTTTGGGCTGCTTTAGGGTTTCTCACTTGATTCTCCTCCGAGGTTATGTCAGGATTGCTGTGAAGTGGAAGTCACAAGGTATTGCCAGCAAGAGGCTGGAAATTYTATTTGGGTTTTGCTTGGTGGTCATTCCTCCATCCCTCCCTTCTTGACATGCCAATGTCCTCTCCCTCAGAAATCAGGAGAGGTTTGGGGGGAAAGGGAAGGGAAGGGAAGGTGATGTTTGTCCTCATCAGAGCAGAGACCACATGTCTGTCACCCCGAGCTGGGGGCAGGGGGTTTGGGCAGCCACTGCTGCCGTCATCCAGACCCACACTGGTCTCTTCCCCTGGGGAGGGCGGATGTGATTCACTTGTTACACAATTTTCACAAACCCCACTTCRCTGAACTCCCACCATTCTGGAGGTGGCTCTTTGGCAGACCTTTAGGTGGACTTTAGKCTGCAACCCTCACTAATTTAATTTYGTTGTGAGAAGCAGACAGCCTAAAAATTCCATTGTGGTTCCTCTACCAAAGCCTTTCAGGATGGTGTTTTCCAGCACAGTGAGGGAGAGCTGTGATCTGCATCTCCACAGGGAAGCTGAGGCTGTTGGGGAGGCTGTGACAGAACAGGGAGGTGATTTGAGATATTTTCCTGCCCTTCARGAAATCCTTCATCCCCACATGTGACAGCATCCTCCACTGAGCAAACCCCYGACTCCTCCAGAGAATCAAACCTGGACACTTTGCTGAAACTCAGAATCTCTCCTCTAAATTTGACCACAATCCTGCCAAAAACCAACATACTCATTTAGGAAATMATATCAAAGAGTTGCTCCTTGAGGAGTGTCCTGGTCCTGCTTTGGAGAGATCATCTCTGCACAGAACCTGCCTGGTTTAACCCACAAGCTGCASGTTTAAGTGACGTTTGGAGGCTGAGGCACACACTTGGGGTGTGGACAGGAATTTAATCCTCCCATTTGCACAGATTTTGCTAAAGTGAAGAAAACCTTACCCCGGTTACCCAGCTTGGTTTGCCCTGTGATAAGCTTAGAGTGGAAGGAGGTGTTTTATCTTTATGGCTAAATAAGAAAAAGGCCAAATGAACAAATGCTCCTCGTGCCCCTCCCTGTCTCAGTCCACGCTGGGCGCTGACTTCACAGCCGSTGCTTGCTGCCTTTCACAAAACCCTGTGCAGCTATTTTGGAACTGGAGCTGATCTTTATGCATTAACACGGACCCAGATTTTACAAGAAAACTCACATGTCCTTTGAGCTGCTGCTCAGAACATTTTGCTCCCTCGCTGGCTCTGCCTGCAGAGCCCCGTAGCCCCCACCAGCAAAAGGGACGTGAGAAACCCAAGGCTGCTCCTTTATTAAACAGAGTGGAAAACTTCAAGAGAGAAAAGCTTGGCTTGAGAACAATATCAGCACTTGGATATTGTTTGGAATGTTACTGCAATATAGAGGCATGTTAAAATACAGCCTGAGCTGTTGTCTTGAGCTTGCATTTYGGTGGTGCCCCCTCGTCAGATGCTGCAGCAGGGCTCTGTCTGTGGCACTGTACATAAAAATTGCTTTTCTCCCCAGTGAAACACRTTTGTCTCTGGGGTGGAAAGAGCAGTTGATAAAAATGCAGCTGTWTCATTAGTTTGGACAGGGAATGGAAAAAAATTGGAGAGCTACAGGGGGAAGCCAGGTGGGAAGAACCTGATCTGAGGAGCTTTGCTAAGGAAAGATTTTTTTTGTTCGAACACAAGCAGCTTTTCAGGTACTGGTATATTTTGGTACTGGCCATATTTTTCTCTCTGAAACAATTGTGACATTTCCATTAAAACTTTTCATTTCCACTCATGATTTGATACAGCCCATGAAAAATCAGCAAATAGTCTGATTTATCTCATAGAAATCGTGCACATATTTGAAGAAATAAATGAAAATATGCTTAAAACCAGCAAGAAATTCTGGGTTTTCCCAGTAACGTGACCACCTATAATAACAATGGGCAAATAGAAATGGCCCAGTTTTAACTCAGAGGACACACAAAGGGGGTGTCCTGTGCAACAGACAGGGACTAACCACTTCTTCACACTCAAAAATAGACTTTCACTGCAATTTGAAAAATATCTGGGAGCCTGATGATGCACATGCACATACTCTGATTTTTGAAAGCTCTTGAATGATTTTAACAGCAGCTACATACCACAAGTTTTGAACGTTGCAGTAGACATCTGTATGAATTTTCATGCAGAGATGTGTTTCTAAAAACACTATTTGTAAGGATAAATGCAAGAGAATGTAGATAAACAGTCTTCTGAAGATGGTTGCTTTTGAGAATATTTTCTGGAATCCTCCAAAATGTTAAAATTTAGTTTGCTTTGGTAGAATGTAAAAGACTAAATTGGTGCCTGGACCTTCCTCAGGTTTTTCTATCAAGTAGCTCCACCAAATTAGGAATTTAAACTGAGTCTGCAACAGCACTTAGTCTGCATTTACAGACGTATTGCCCCAGGATAAGAGATGTAATTCTCTGAAATGAAGAAAATTAAATCATTACCCTCTTCACCCAAGCCTTTTTGCTGTTGGAAAGTTAGTTTTGCATTTAATGAATATGGGCTCATGTCTTTCTAATGAGTATGAGATAGCTGATGTAATTGAAAACTTAAGCAGGGAAAAAAATCATTACAAGTTGGTTGTTGGTTTTTTTTTTAAATTAATTTATTTTGTATATTTGTGTTATGAGTGATAGATACCAGTAGAGTAATGGGGATGGAAAACCACAATTTACTCAACAGGCAATTCAAAACCATGTGTTGTAATAGGAGATTCCCCATGTTTTACCTGCCTGAAGGGAGGCAGCTGGAGGAGAGTTTTCTGCTGTAATTCCCCGTGACTCTGGGAGATCCTTGGCATTTCCTTATTCCCACCTTCCTCCTACTTCTTGCCATTAAGAACTTGTTGTCGTRTTTTCTGTTTTCTCTTTTATTTTTCTGACAGGAAACACCTCCTCTGCCCCTTATTCTTCAGGACTGTCAACCACCCTGACATTTGGGGAATGGAGAGGTGGGCAGGGGATAACAGCTCCACAGCCCCACAAAAGCCTCCTCTCCCACACTGGGATGTATTTCTGGGTTTTTATCTTCCTCAGGACCAGGAATTAAGCAAGAGCCCAAGGAAATYCAGGGCAGATCTGCAGGGATGGCTGGGATTGGGACAAAGGATGGGCTCTGGCTCCTCTGCTCATTGTTCAGCCCTTCAGCCAATGTCCTCAGGGCTCCCAAGAATGATGGCACTGATTGTCACTGTGTTCCCATGTATGAAATTGAGGAGAGAAACATGAATTTTTAATAGTGCRAGGACATCCCAGGGAAGGGCAAGGGAGGTGCTGGGGAGAGAGGAAGGTGGTTCATGAGGTCAATGTGATTCTGARCAGATCCATAAATCTCCACCATTAACAGGCAATGCTTTCCTCCATCTTTTTTGGTGTCTCTCCCTAGGTTTTGATGACACCCATCAGCTCTCTGCACATTTACAGCCTTCATACACAGGCCCATAGACCATTTCCAGACACAGATTTTGCTCTCTAGGCTTTTTGTTTTCCTTTGATCTTTCACCAATAATTAGACATTTTGCCTGTACTTTCTCTTCCATTAACAGCTTTTATTGGCCACCACCATCCACAGCAAAATACCTATCATTAACCCCGCTTTAAACCCTGATATTATCCTCCTGTTGGTTCTTTCCACACTTCACATAAAAAAAAAAAATCATCTTCATGCCCATTTCAGAGACCATTTTTGAGATATCATCTCTAATTTCAATAACAAAATGCAAAGAGAGGGAAGATAAAACAATTCAGGGAAGCTCTTGTTGCTGGAAATTTTCCTGGAAAGCCACAWTTACCCCGTTCTGTGGCTGTGTAATGGCCATGGTTGGCACCAGGCTCCACCTGAAGGCTGGAGGAAAGAAGATGATTTCCAAAGTAGCTGGGAATTCAGCTTAAGATGTAAAAAGATATTTCTTTGCAAACTGCAAAACTGATGGGAGGCTTTCCTGGCCTCCAGCTTTTCCTTCCTTCCTTCCAACAGCCAGGASTGTGTGAGTGTTCCCTAATCAGTTCCACGTGGTCATCCATCTCCTACCTGCAGTCCCTGGCTGTCCAAACTAACTGGGATGATTCTGCCCCAAGTGGATTAGGGAATGCACATCCCATTGCTCCAGCCCACGGGGCTGCTAACAGACAGCTGGGGAAAGTGAATGTCTTCAAACAGCATCACTTGATCTGGGAGAGGATAAATGTCTCAAACAGTAGCCAAGGGTTATGTCCTGATCCCAGCACATAATTTATCCACAAACTGGCTTCCTGAAAAGAAGCAGGAGTAGAAAAACACCAGGGTTCCCAGGCAGATCGAGCYGAGGCAGAAGAAGGTTGTAACTCTGCTCCCTTTCAACAAACACCCCATCAAAAATCAAATGCCAGTCCYTGCTCAGTGTTGAGATGAGAACAGACGCATCTGGAAACCACGCATTGCCCTGAAAGGCACCCAAGCTGGCTCTGGAGTTGGAGACGAGGGTRGAATGTTCTTCTCCCGGAGCCAAGGCTGTCGCTGCGCGAGCACAAAAGGCAGTTGGTAGGACATCAGCTTGTGGGAGTCTCCTTAGTTACCATAAGGAAAAGTTAAATGTCACAGTCTCCACTGGATCAAAACTACAAGAACAGATTATTTATTTGAGCTCAGATCTGGGCTTAGCCGCTGATCTGAATGTGAGGWTGGAATATGGAGCTCGCAAGAAAAGTGAGGTTTGGTTTCTAAGGAAAAACTGGAGAAGTCAAGACGGTGAGTTTTATATGAGGTTGGGAGATTGTGGCCACGCTACGATTTAATTTATCTTCAGCAATATTTTAATGTGTGCTATTTGCTCAAACAAGCTAAATTGAACTGAGAAATTCTGTGTCTGAAGAGAAAAGAGGMACAAGATCTGCAAAGCAGCGATTCTGGTCATGAATTGCTTTTGTGTCAACTTTCTGGTGACCTCAGCGTGACGTGGGCAGTGTCTGCAGGTGCCATCTCTGTGAGGTGGGATTTGCAGGTACAGTCACCCACATCTCCACACCTCCACCCCCCAACAGGCAGCACCTAAACCTGCACCTCACACTCAGCTCTCTGCTGACCAGAAACAAATCAAAAGAAAAGCCCGGTTGAAACGTTAATGGCAATTTAACAAGATGCTAATGTCACTGCCAGCACTGACACCTTCAACAACATATTTTTTTTTCAGCCCAAAACTCACCCTTTTAAAAGTCAGCAGCACTTTAAAGAGGCAGAGCAAAGGAAACTGTGCTCATTAATCATTCTGCCACGACAACACTACRGGGTGATTTCTGCTCTACACCTTTTTGCACAATAGTATGCAATTTAATTGCTTTTAAAAATGCTTTAATGATACAGATCTAAAGCAGATCTTGGCAACATCTTTTCTAATTCAGTGGAATTAAGGACACAGTTGGTAGTTGACAGAAATGAGCGACTGAACCGCTTCAAAAAAGACAAATATATCTCAAACCTCAGTCAGSCTAAATACAACATTTTCTGCAAAGGGTCCAGTAAAACACTTCCTATCTATTCTCAATCTAAAATGCCTTTTAACTTTCTCTCTGCCCAACAAATACAGGTGCAGAGTATTTTCACCCAGGACCTTCCTGTCTGTAAGAACTGCTCTCTGAGGAGCAGGTTTTACAGAYAGAAAGAGGATGGAGGCACAGATGCCTTGTTAGTAAACTGAAAAGGCCAAACAGAYGAGGACACTGATGGAATGCCAGAGRGTCTTTATAAAAATTAGRAGTCATAGACCACCAGGTGTTCAAATAAATGTGGTGTATCAGCAGATCCAGCTTTCCAGCAGCACTCGGCAGGCTGGGTGCTGGATACACAGTGGGCACTTCACTAGGGTTGTGTTAGATGCCAAGAACTCCTCTGAAAWAGTCAGATTATTCTGTGAATGCATCAGTTCTGAGGCTGGACTTTTCTGCAGTTCTGACCTAGGAAGCAAGAGCTCRAAGCTGTAAACCTGTAAGGATTCTGCAGGGAGTTAATAAGACCAACATTAAACAGGGGATGCAGACTTCTTTTATGATAAAACATCCAAAAATCAACAAATGACTTTTGCATTTGTGCCAGCAGCTGTAAAGGGCTGGTTTTGAGAGTGATTCAGGTCAATTCTGCTGCCACAGGTTGTGATGTGTGGGCATGAACGAAGCAATGAGGCCTTTGCCTGCTAAAGGAACAAACCTGTGATGTGCACTTCTGAACACATCTCTTACAGGGTACTAAATCCATCCTGCTTTCATATCTCTGGACTTTGTGACCAAATTCTGCTATCTCAAATTGCCTTTTTCTCTCTGTGTAGGATTTMTCAGTTCTTTGACTCCTTTTCAGCTTCTGACCTGGCAGAATGGGACAGTCTTGCTCTGGCATCCCTTCTCGAGCAGGGCTTTACTGAAATGTCACAAGGWTTCTTGCCTTTTCTGGATTGAAGGAATCCAGCCTTTCCCACATCACTGCCAGRAGAAGCAGAATTTCTGAGCACTGAGGTAGGAACAAAACTGAAGAACCATGGAAGGTACAAAGCTGCCCAGTGTTGCAAGGAGAAGCCAACCCCTTGAGAAAAGTGTTCAGAATTCAGAATGGAGGCACAAAGAGGAGGAAAAATGTTGCTTGTTGGGGAGGAGTGAGGAGAGAGGAGGAATGCAATTTGTGAATAAAGAGAGAGGCCTCATTCCATGCAGCTTTGCATCTGTGACCATCTTCTCCCAGCCAGAAATGTGCACTGCGACACTCTCCAAACCACACCACTGAGTCCYGAGGTTTCCATCTGCTATCAGATGGAAACAGAGCCACGGCCAGTCCAGATGAGATTGCCTTCCTAAGGTGGAAGACTTTGCTTTCTCTAAGAGCTATTMATGAAAACTGTATTTGGCACAGGAATAGACACAGCAAACTATTTATATTATTTATCTCAATGGAAACAGTTTCTCTGCTCATGGACAGAGAGCTATGTCACTTCAGACTGCACCTTAAAAATTCCTCTGGCATCATTTTCCTTAAAGAGATTCGTTTCAGTGCTGATGGAGTCTAGAAGGAYATGCTCAGATCAATCTATAAATATGAGTGATTCATTAGATTTAAAAAATAAAATAAATAATGCTTTAGGAGTTGTAGGCTGTGGGCAGGTTTCCCTTTTGAACCAGGATTTCCARTGAAGGGGCTGGCACTGCTCTGAGYTSCTGTTTTCCAAYCTTTGCTGTCCATGACTGAGGAGATAACAAGCACTGTGATTTTGCCCCATGCAAAAACCCCAGACCTGGTGAAGCCAGGAAATTTCATTATTGCTCAGGGAAGTCTGGCAGTGGAGAGTTTTGAGAGCAAACAGCCCAGCCACGCTCCAAAAGAACGAGAAGSAAAAGCTGCTTTTTAGGTGAGCTGATATTTTTAGCTGTCAGGAGAAAACAAAGAAGGGAGGTAAGGTCACAGAGCAGGTCGATGGCAGGAACAGAAACAGAACAGATCTCTCTCCTTCCCAGCTGGTGCCCTACTCACAACAAGGTCTCTCCAGCTGGAGCAAAGCCTACCCTAGAAACTTTGGCCCCATACATGCAATTTTCTTCCCCTGGCTTTCCTTTAATAAATGGGRTACAAGGCTCACTCTTGTGCCATTGTATTAGTTTAATGTACATTTATTTTGTATACATTATCTTCCCTTTCAAGCACTGCAATATGTCTGAAAATTAGAGATAAAAAGGGATAACACATTAGACACGGCACTCCCAGAGAGGCAGCCAGGGTGTGAAGAACACTGAATTCCCACATGATATTATTATATTGCCTTCTTTGCTGCACAGTGTTACAGTAAGTAAGGGGATTAGCTGCTTGTCTCCCAATATATAGATGGAGAGAAGAAAAAAAAGGCTTTTGTTTCAATAGTTCTATTTGCCCACAGGAAGACAAAATCCTGCCKATTCAAAATATTCTCTTCCTGCTGCATCACCCTCTTTTCTCAAGAAACCATCTCTGTCTGATCAGAGGGRAAAAGCAGAAGGTAGAACAAGCTAGAAGATGGCTCAGATGCTCATCATCTTGTCTACACATTGTTTATTCCTTTGTAGRGGAATAAACCTTCAGTGGACATTGACTTTGGAGCTGGCACAACTTCCAGGGCTTGTTCCTACTCTGGGGGTTGGAACCCTTCCCCTGTGCTTCAGAGAAAACCAAAGAGGAGAACATCTCAGAGCCTAGAAAGAGTACTTAGGTGCTGTAATAAGAATAAAGTTACATTCTGGGGCAAATGTCTGTGATCCTGACAAAGGTACAGGCAAACTCTGGAGTATTTCAAATATTCCCTTGGATAGTCATGGTTGAAGGAAAAGCAAAGGGCAAGGCTGTGCTCTCTGGCTTCAGGAAAGGACTTGCAAGGCTGCAGGAGGAACCTCCCCACTTGTGAAAACTCCACTCATCCAGCTGTAAGGAGGCTGGGCTACACTGGTGCAGTTCTTGGACAGCTGGGGCAGCACAAACTCTGGCACAAAATGTCACTTCGTGCCAAAAGCAAACCACAGCAGCTGAAACTGCGAGGGAAGGAGGAGAAATCATTCCCAAACGTGCCCATCTCCTTCCAGGATCAGGCCCTCTCACCTGACGTGCCACTCAGCCTGGTGTCTGACCTAGTAATTAGGATGTCCTTCCTTGTCTATTAAGCGTGGAAAGCCTCTCTCTCTTTACCCCAAACACTAATTTAGAAAGCAAAATGCCAGAGTGACTGCCTCTCTCTCGGGTAATTTTTCCCCCTTCAGATTCCCTTGCTTCCTTTATTTAGTGCCAGCAGAAAACAATATGGTTTCTTTCATTGTCTTCTATGAAGACTTCCAAGAGAGGGGGGAGATTATTACTGTTCCARCCTGTGACGACATAATAGGCTCCTGTCCCAGAAAACAAAAGTCTTTGCAAGACGATAAAGAGACAAGTCCTACTTATGATGTCACCGAGAAGACAGTAATAAAAATAAAGAAAGGAAGGGGGGGAAAAAGATAAGAATAAACATCTGTATATTGGGAATAACAATAACATTTGTTCTGCCTTTTATTCCTSAAAGATGCCTTAAATTGTGCCTTGTACAGAACAGAAAAGACTTGTGTGTGTGTGTGTGCGAGCACAGATGGATTTATAATAATAAAAAAATCCATTGAAATGCAAAGTTTAGGATTTTCCTCCCTCCCCCTCAAAAATAAAAAGATCAAATAATTCTTGACAAAGAAAACTGTTCCGGTTCTATTTTTTCCTGATCTTCTCAAGCTCTGTCCCCTTTTTTTTTAACCGCAAAGAGCAAAATGTAAGACTCTTTTCATAAGAGAAATGTATATATTTCTGGAAATATACTTTAGGTTGTATTATTAATAAGGCATGTGAACGAAGGCTCCAGCAGCATTGGCAGTTTGCTCTGTGAAGATCCTAAAGCAGTAGGGTGGATCAGAATACACAAACCCCAACTCTGTGCAAGCAGGGACAGAGTCACTTCCCACCACTGCTGCTCTGGGGAACACCAGGAGTTGCTTCTCTGGGATTGCCCAAAACCCCAACAAAATCAGCCTCAGTGCATCAATGGCTCTAATGATTATTTCTTGCTCCTGAAGGCAGCATTGTAACAAAAGTGGGCATTATTGGATAAACAGCATCAAACTAGGCATTTACATCTGATTTACCTCTSCTAGCACGGTTATTCCTAAGACTTGCATAGCGTTATTAGATCTATATTCATGTGTATTAATAATAACAATTGTACTTGCAATTAATTTTAAAGCCCACCATCAATCTTTCTTAGAATTCAATCCGATGCACAGCCAGAGGGAAAGGACGTGTGCGCTGAAATCCATTTTTAACCCCTTCCTTTTTTTTTTTTATTTGCCATCATTGAATTTATGGTGGATAATAAACCACGCTTCCAGGCCAGACATGAAGAGTTAAATTTGCCATCGCAGGGAGAGCGGAACATCATCAAACCCTAAAATATCAATGCGTGAGCAGGGGCGGACAACGCGCGCCTCCCTCACGTGACMGAGGTTACTGGTGGAATTAGGAATTAACGGCAAGATTAAAGCCACCATTTTAATTTCTCAGACAAAGCTGGTTATCTGGACAGCCATCGTAAGCAGGTGGCCAGCTCTCCAGCTCCCACGGACACAAGGGCCAGTATGATGCAAAGTGGACTGGGAGGTAATAATTCAGCAGATAACCCCTGACACGCTCATTCAGTTGCTAATTCACCCTGCGTGCAGGAGCTGTAACCAGCGTTTAAAGATGCGTTATGATGTTTAAAGCCTAATTTATTCTCTTTATTAAAAATGATATCAAACAATATTTCACTCTCCCTTTTGCTGAAGATTAACTGTTTATGATCCTGGTGTGTTATGTGGGGCCATAACCATTACTCACATCAGCGGCTCGGCCGGGGCATCTGAGGCCCTTTAGATTAATTGTCTGGTGGTTTGTTAAAGCACAGGAGGTGTCGTGGAARGAAGCAGCCTCAGTTCTGAATCAACTTACCCAAGTATTAAAAACATCTGCTTGAGCCTGATTATTTATAATGACTTTCATATTTTGTTGCTTTTTAGCATAGGTAGAGAAATCTTTTCAAACCAGAGTACAGAATGTATATTGTTAGATTTATTTAACACCCACTTTTCCTCAACTGGGTTCTTTCTAAAAGCATATATTGATCACTAGTTAAGCAACTGCACTTCCCAGATAACCCAGTGTTCAGGAACCTGTAAGATGCACCAGTGGTGTAATTGGGTTACAAATACTGTGGTCAAGGTGCACCATCTGAACCCTTCCACCAAGACCTGGATGAGCCACTGAGCATCAGCCTTTCCAACTTCCCTGGGAAATGAATTTATTTTTTTTTCTCCTCTGGCCTGTCTGGCACATTTYCTCAAAAATCTTTTTGCCTCTCACAGAAAGCAAACTTCACTGTTCAGCTATTTTCGCCTACAAAGACCAGTGCTGATCCTCCAGGTGCTCCACAGGTCCCCTGAAACAACCCAGTTGAAAGGAATGATAAAAGACATATAAATACGTGCCAAATAGCATTGCAATGGCCAGGGAATTTCTAAGGAAATAAGTCTATTTCGTTTAGTTGCTTGTAGCTAATGAAATATCATTAAAGCAGGTCACTCCTTTAAGGAGGTGAAGTTTGAAATGACAAAATGGAATTAATGCAGAAAGAGTAATGAACTGTCCTTCTGAAAAGCAATGAAGAGGAGTGAGAGGACATTATAAAGCAAGGGTTAAAAAAAGCCCAACTGCCCCCAAAATTTCTGTGAAACAGAAATAGAGGGTTAATAGAACAACACTGCAATACAATACAGTAATGTGGAGTTGTGAGTGGGAAGAGACATTGAGACTCCCATTCAGACACAACCACTGAAGCTGTAAGAGCCCTCTTTGGRCTCTCTTTGGCTCGAAGCTGGTCTCCAGCATTTCAGAGATCACTTCCAGCTGCATTTCTGATTTGAGGGCTCTACAACAGTTAAACTGCATCACGCATCCCACGCCTCCTTTTCATTCATTTGTACCTCCGGATTCTCTAAATTTTAACCCACTGAGAGMGCTTTGATTTTCCTGCCTGCCATAAAAACCCAGCGGCTCTGGAGGGAWTCTGCTGGCTCGTCATAAAAGGCGCAGATGTGAGGAGCTTCCCGCGAGCAGCAGAGCTGGCTCTGCAGGAGCTCCCAGCCCCATCCCGTGCTGCTGCAGGGCTGGAAAAACTCCACAAATTCCAGGAGGCTGCACTGGTGCTGCAGAGAGCAGAATCTGGGCCACTGACTGGAAACAGTAGAACAGTTTGTGGTGGTTTTTTTTGCTATAAAGATAAGATGGAAGCAAATGGCTCTTACACCTCCACACCTCCATGGAGTTGTAGGGATTTATAGCTTCAGAGCACCTCTGGTGTCCCTTGGCCTGAAGGGGCTCCTAATTCACAGTGAGGGAAAGCAGGCAAGCAAATGAGGCAGCAAACAAAGCTCTCTCCATCCTTCAGCAGTCTCATCATGCCACAGAGCTTCATTTTCTTCTCAGTGAGAGCAGTGCTAGTCAGAAATAGTTCATAGAATCACAGAATGGCTTGTTTGGAAGGGACATTAAATATCTTTTTGTTCTGACTCCTTGCCATGAGCAGGGGACACCTTCCACTAGACCAGGCTGCTCCAACCTGGCCTTGAACACTTCCAGGGSCATCYACAACTTCCCTGGGTAACCTGTGCTAGYRCCTCACTACCCTCACAGGGAAGAATTTGTTCTTAACTTCTAATCTAGAYCCCTCCTCTTYTCATTTAAAACCATYCCTGCTTGATCTATCATTATCTGCCTATGTAAAATTTCAGTAGAGAGCCTGAAGCTGCATATAACACACCCCATGCTAATAATTAATTTGGAAATATAGTTTACCCCTTCARCCCTATTCTTTTAAGCCCCCTTTCCCATTTTGTCCTCCCAGCTGTGTGCATGAAGCTATCTGGGCACAAAAAACCACCTGCACACCCATTTTTGGTGCCCCTTTGCACAGCCAAGTTTGGGAAGAACAACCCCTCCCTCCTGGTGCTGCAGAAGGGACTCAACAAGAACAGTTGCTCACCTCATGCAAGTGGAAATTCGATGGCAGGAACACCAGGACATTGTTTGACATGAGGAGAATAAAATAGGTTCCTCCTGCTCTACACCTCTAAAGAAAAGAGAGATTGAGCTGGAGCTCCTGGGACCAAGGGTCGAAGTGGTGGAGCTGGGTTTCTGGTCCTGGGTCTCTCCTGGGGCTCTGTGCTTCCATTCCACATGCCTGAAACAGGGACAACTGCACTTTCATGAGAGTATGACAGCTTATCTTGGAAAAGCACTGAGATAAATAGATTAAAACTGTGCTGGTGGAGAGCCACAGAGAAGAGGGTCATGAGACAGCCTATTCAGACAGTTCCTATTATTAATATGTAAAGCTGTCATACTTCATAAGATCACATCCAATGTAATCAAGAGGATTTAGTTCACTAATATAGCAGCAGTCACACTAGATAAGATTGCTTATAGGGATAAGAGTGTACATTTGTTGCTCCATTTTAATTAAAAACAACCTTAATAAAAGGTTGTGATGATAAACTGATAAGCAATTGCGTCTCCCCTTCTCCCCGTAGGTTATCATGCAAAACTCATATTGCAATTAGAAGCCTCCCCTAAGACACCATAGGACATATATCAATGTTGGCTCAGCAGCAGAGAGTTACTGGTCACCCCACTTTGTATGTTCAATTGCTGCTAACTAGATTTTTTTTTCCCCCACCTTGATTCACAAATTACATTGCCAGACGAGGAACAACCCAGAGYGAATTTATTTAACACATCCTGGTGTTATGACTAAGTGGGAAGAAAATCCTCTCTCTGAAGAAAACTAATTGAAAATGGAAGCAATTCCAGCAAGGCAGCCCTGCCTCATGCTCTCCCTCAAAAAGGAGCGGCTCTCCCAGTGGTAGCACTGCTACACATTCCCCCTTGTCAGCTGAGGTGTTAAATCCCCTTTTTGGGAGATGAATGATAAAATGGTGTGATCCAGAGCTCCAGCCTGGTTGGATGAGAGGTGCATGCCGATTTATACAACGGAGCATATACATTCTTGTAGCAGCATGAAGAGCATGCTGCTATTGAAATTTCAGATCATTTTGCAGCTGCAAACTATAAYAGCAGTAATAATAAACCAGAAGCTGTGCTATCCATTAAAAAGAACCCCAGACACTCGAGCATGTTTGTTTTGCCTCTGATTTTAAACATTCAGCACCAGCTGAACTTCTTGTTCACGTCTCATTAAAAATGTCCTGCATCTTTTCATGCACACAGGCTGCTGGGCCTGCCCAGAGATAAGTGCACAGGGTGGGAGGAGAGACAAAAACCAAGCTGTCCCCCTCGGTGAGTGACACCTCAGGGTGAGGTTGGATGGCTCTCTCCACCTTGCTGGGCCTCAGGTGCTCAGAGRACAGAATGAAGGCTACAGGGCAGATGTTTCCCTGCTGATAAATCCCTGTTAAAGGTTTAGAGAGGAGCGGGGTGGGGGACAAGCAGGCACAGAAATCAGCTGAAGGCATCAGTGCATCACTGTGTGGATGCAGTGCCAATCCTGCAGCACAAGGACAGGCTCAGGGCTCCTGTGCAGGCAACACCCAACAGTACTCAAACCCTTCCTGCTGTTCCAGACAGAGAAATTATTTGTTTTGGGTCACAAGTGCTGCTGTGCTGGATGAAAGCTGGAATTTTTGCCTAAGAGATTCTCCTGGTGCCACGTGGGATGCASGTGAAGAGGTTTGTGCACAAAGCCAAGCCCAAGGAACCTGGGCTGCTCCTGCCTTCAGCACAGCAAGGATCTGCAGCTTTAATGGAAGGGTTTCTCTGCCTCACGAGATCTCACAAGCTTTTAATTTCATTACTCAGGCTGTGAGGAAGAGCAAGACCCATTCCCGATCCTGTCTGTTGCAATTAACAGAGAATGGTCAACCAAAAAGCTACAGTGAGTTTTGTGACCCTGAGAAAAGCACTGAATTCCTATAAGAAGATAGAAACATCTATTTATCAATAATATTCTCTTGCTTAGCTTTTTTTTTTTTTTTTTTTTTTTTTTCAATTGTGCCAAATTAACACAATAATGGCAATGTTGATTTTTTTTATCTCCACTTTTCAGTGAATATGAATGCCCAACTCTGGCAGGGCTTAACTTTGTGTATGAAGAGGGGAAAAAAACCCGCTGGTAAATATGTTGTTACTGATTTAAAAATCTATTTGTTCAGTAATTTCTGCTGGAGCCATCATTATCTTGCCAAAGCAGCTGTTGGAATATTAACTAGACACAGCAGTAACAAGTGGAATATAATTAGCACTCCTTGTTCCAGTGAATTTTCGGTTTTAACTAGGAACAATTTGCAATGAATCTCTGTGCTGTTGTAATTAACTTAACTAATGCACCACACATACCAACGACTGTACTGAGTACTGTAGGAAATCACCGAGGGTGCTGCGGGTGGGGCAGAGCTATTGCCTAATTCTGGCCGGCTATTACATCCCGAGGATCTCCCTCCTTGCTTTGCAGTGCCTTGTCTGCAATTAAAGACTCGCAGCCTGTATTTGTGAAACCATAAAAATGAAATTACAGGGGGAGACTCACGCTTGCGCTTGTTTTTTTGGTTTTTTTTTTTTTTTTTGGGTGTATTTTTACGGCGTGCGCTTTTAATACGCTAATGGTTTCCCAAGCATTGAGATTGAAATGGTGAGGGCAGAAACATATGCATCAAAGTGAGCTTCCCCAAGAAAAGCTGCTTCAGCAGTCCCATCCTGCATGGTTAACGTACCATTTTACTTTTACTGCCCCAAGGAGCTCTTTGCAGCCTCTGGCAWGAGCCAGAGCAGCCTGAGAGGCTGCTGGTGTTTAAATGAATCACTGTCACTGCTCTGGTGTCTACCAACTTTCCAGTCTGACATTCTCGGGGGCTCAGCTCCCTTCTTTGCCAACTCATTTCTTCCAACTGCACCTCTCTCCTCTCTCACTTGATTTGACTTTTGAGATTGGCCTGAAACCCCAGTGCTGCAGTATTTTTGTGATGGGCAGATTCTTTGCGGGGTTTTGTCAGATCTCACTGCACCAAGCCCTTGCCTACATCACTTGGGGTTGAACCCCATGCCCTGCACCCAAGCACTTACTCCAGAGACTGCATCTCCACCACCTTCAGCTACAGGAGTTGTTGTGCTGTCCTTGTCGAAGCCAAACTCTCATGGAATTGGCAGCAAACACTGAAATTGTTTCTGTGCTGTCCTTGTCTTGTTACCTTTGGAAGTCTCATGGTTGTTTGAGGTTATCCCAGCAACTGAGATCTTGTTAAATGCTTGTGGGGCTCTGGGGAGACAGGAAGAGCTGAAGCCTTGCTATTTCCTCTTACCCCTGACTCCAGAAAATCCAGTCTTGCTGGTGGAGAACCTGTCCCTACACAATTTCATCCTTGGAGGAGACCCTGGCACAAGGTGTCTCCTCTGAGCAGACTTGCACTTCCTGCAGGGAGAAGAGCAGAGCTAATGTCAACCCCTGAAACTGAAAACACTTYTATTTGCTTCCTCTGCACTCAATTTTTCAATCAGCTGTAAAATAACCTCCTGCACCTGTGTATGTGTGACTAAAAGCACAGTTAAGGCCAAAGCATTCTGAAGATGATCAAGATGTTCTTGCAGAATATCACCTCACAACATTCTCCAGCCTTCAGATCCTGGCAAGGTGCTGGGAGAGACTCTCAGCTTTTCAGATTTATTGAAAAGAAGGGATAAGCTGCTCCCTAGACCTGGCAAACTATTTCCAAACCTGCCCTAAAGCAAACTGGCTAAAAGCAAACAAAAGAAACTCAAAACATCAGAAGAATTTCAGGTTGGAGTCTTTGGAGACAGGTTCATGGGTTGCAGTTTTACTCACAGGTCTCTGCTTTTTCACCCTGGTRCTCAGTGAGAAATACTAAAATATTACAAAGTTATGTATTTGAACTGTTTGACAGAATAAACCCCTGAAAACTTGACTACATCAGTGGAAGAATCAGCACTTCAGCACTGCCACCTCTGGCCCTACTGCCCAGGGCTGGATCAGCCCCATGCCACCCTCTGTGAGAGTTGGTATATAAATTAAAGGGGTTAAAACTCTCCTRTATGGTCTTTTCCAGTAGTCATTTTTGAAAGAAAAATGTTAACAATATATCAGTTTCTAAATTTTTCATGCCAAAGTCTCATTTTTCTCTGAACCCCTGAGGAGCAAAGGTGGGGGGGAAGCAAAGCTGAAATATTTTTCGCATAAATTTTTAAAGTTTCTTTCCACTAAAATTTCATGCACAAATAACTCATTTTCTGTTAATCTTTTTTCCCTGAATAGATGCCCCTTCTTCTTTTTATTATTATTATTATCATCATTATCATCATATATTTGTCCTATCTCTAACGGCATTACTAGCCATTGGAACCTACATTGCTTTTTAGTTTCTAGAATTGATCTTATAAGAATTCTTCTGCAATAAGGACCAGTGTGTGGCTGTAGGATTTTTTAATCAGGGCAGCAAGCAGATCACACTGGAAGAGTCACATTGGTGTAGCAGTTTTCCTTTAAATRCTTGGTGTGCTAGGAGGAGGAAACAAATTTAAAAACCATGACAGCACAAAAATGAAACGGAAATGGAAAAAATAAAATAATAAATAAGAAATCTGCTATTTTTACAAGCAATTGGAGTGCTACAAATAGCAAGCCAAGCTGATACTTAGTCACCAATATGGAGAATAAAGATTAGAAGGAAGCGAGAAATGGGGTGGGGACTGKAAAGAGCCGCTTTCCTTTCTATAAATATTCTCCATTGCCTGTGCTTCTGCAACAGAGGGGAATTTGGACATGGTTTGTTTTTTGGACACCTTCATCACAGCCTTGCAGACAGGAARGTGTGTGATGATGGGCTCTATCAAACCTCGTGAAAGGTGAGCCAGGGGTGCAGTAGCCCCACAGACACCGTAACATCCTCTCTAAATCCAGTGTGAGCTTCCAACCCCCCCTGCAAAATCCCACAACCCAAAACCACGCCGAGAAAACGCCCTTTGCCGGCTCAGGAGACATCATCAGAGAAGGCAGCAAAGGGAAAATTTATTAAGTCATGCTGCTGCAAAACACAGTTCTTGACATCTAACTCCTGAAAGGCGGGCGAGGTGGGCTCCTCGCACGCGCTCGGGAAAGCATCGCTTCATGCTCCCTTGTCTTTTCCCATTAAGATCCCACACGCGTGGCTATTCATCCCCTCAGCACACAGCAGCCAGATTGTTTGCCGAAGTGATAGATGAAAAATTCATTCTGTTTTGAGGGTGTTTAAAGATTCAACGCGGGAGTGTCACTGGCTGCTGGGCAGCCAGCTTAGCAGAGGCTCCGCAGATCCGAGGCTCTAAGGTTCAGGGTGGAAATTCTAAACCTTATTCGTGGTCAAATAAAATCATCAAAAATTTGACTCAGATATTTTTTTTTCTCTTAGTTTTTCAATAAAGGTTTTTTTGGTTTATAGATCCATCCACACTGCAACGTTTCACAGTTTTCCTCCTGGGCTTGGCCAGGGCTGTTRTAATGAAAATCTTGGGGTCCAAAGGGAAACACCTTCACTGTGTTTGTGTGTGTGTGTGTACACACACACATAWTATTTTGAAAATGAATTGACAGACACCCCTATGAGATCAYGTTTGCAGGCTGAATTTCTGACCCTATTTTTTGCCTAAAAGACTAAATCAAGRGGTTTATGCTACAAAGGGAAAAGATTTGAATATCTAACCCTTCCCCAGCTATACATGCTTGCACACACACAAAGCCAAGGCAGAAAATCTCATTGCTTTCCCAGCAGATCCATATTCCACCCCCGCAAAAACAGTGTAATCTATTTTCCCTGTAACTGGAATTCATGATATCAGGGATGCTGACGGCAATGTCATGAAATCAGCTGAGCCTCTCTTAATGGCCTTTTCACATATGACTTTTTAAAATTCTTCCTGCTTTATGATTTAAACCCCATAGTTTAATCTGCACCCACCATCTCACAGAGGGCTTTAAAAACACCCACACATCCTGACACAGAAACAGCCAATGCTCCTCTCTATTGTCAGCCATTGCTGTCTGGGGCCAAAAGAAAGAGGTCACCCATAATAATGTCAACCATCACCATGGTATCTGAGCACCATTTGATTTAAAGAATGCTCTGAGAGCCTATGGAAAACGTAGAGACAGCARAGGCAAAGCACTCGGAGTAACTTCAGAAATAATTGCAATGCAATTAAGATGTGCCACCAAAATGAATATTTCAGAGGAAAGTTCATCTGCGGAGAGGTTGCCTATGTTGGAAAAGTTAGAGACATTCAGGCTTGATTAAGTTCTCACACGAAACTCAGCAGCCAAACACATGGAAATCAATGGATTTGTATCCGTAAAAACCCTCTGTGACAGAAAATCCTGGCATGGAAGGATGTAACAGCACCCACCAGCAGCCCCAAAGCCTCTGGCATTACTGGGTGACCAGCACTGCTCAGRACAAGCTCTGAAGCTGAAATATTGCTGGACAAAGGAAAGGGAGGAGAGGAAGGACGATGGAGCTGCCATGCTTTTGGAACATAAAAAGGGTTTTCACATCCTTTTTGCATCTGCAACAGGCAGCACCTTCAGCTTGGCTCCTCCAAGGGTCACCATTTGGATGCACGTGGGAAATGGTATTGGGAAAGATCTCTGAAATTCCTTTTGTTTCCAGTGTCTCATTTGAAAGGATCTTTGTTTTCACACTGCCAGAGCAARAGCAGAAGGGCCGTGATCCCACAGTGCATCCAAAACAGGTACCAGGAGCAAAGGAAGAGGCAAGGATCTTTCCAGAAGGCAAATCACAAACTGTTGCCTAATTCCATCAAGACAGGTTGGTTGGTGGTTGACTAGGAAAATTATGTTATTTCTGCTAAAAAACAAAGAAAAAAGGGATCTCCAACCCTGATCATCTTTTCCCCACCCAGTACTGGGCAGGGTGGGTTCTGCTTTCACCAGCTGAGCAGTACCAATGGAAGCTGAGCTGGCTCCAGTGAGGGCAGGTTTAATATTAAAATTAAATATGTATTGCTTAAATGATTAATGTTTGAATGTTTGGGTGAAGGAGAATGTTCTGGCAGTCTTGGCAGCCCAGAGGGTTCAATCCCAAAACACACAGAAGGATTATGAGCACAATTTACAAACTCACAGAAACCTCATTGGAGGAGCAAAGGGGAGCAGCTCTGCTTTTCCCAAAACCACACCACAACTCTCAGCAGCAGGACTGTTGTGAGCAAAGATGGAGCTGTTTATCTACCASAGGTGTGGATTTATTTTCTAGAGGGCAAGCACACCTCTAGGGAAGACTATTTTGGTCATTTATGCAGGTTTAGCAGTGCTATGTTGAGTTTGCTGGTAAGATKTTGTAATATCTATATATAAAGATGTTTAAAATCCTCATGATTGAAAAGCAGGGACAAGGCTCCCCCAGCCAGGCACTGGTCCAAGCTGAAGGTGAATATGAGCACRGGGCAGCTTTGTTGCCTTTTCATGATCCCCACTGTACAGTAGGCTTTGATGTTTATTATGAAATATTATGATTTAAGTGGCTGGAGCAGTTCATGAAAAATGACCCCTGTAAATGCYGCCTGGGAAACCGGATTCAGCAAATTAGCACATTCCTTAACATGATCCTCCTGGCTGTGTGTTATGTGTTAACTTAAATGTGCCTAAATGGACAGTTCAGGAGCCCATACATAAAGTCTGTACATGATTATCCTATTAAGGACTATTAYTGGAGTGGCTTAGTCTTGTGCTGTATCACTTATGCAAATGAGGGAAAATCTGAAGTTACTGTTACTTTTAGACAAAGTGCAAATAAGCTTTTCATTGCATATTAATGAATTGCTAATACCCGGCTCTTCCGCACCCATCTTTATGCAGATTAGAGTAATGCTGTTTGCACAGTTGTAGCATTTCAACTTTTTCATTTGGAAGCACCTAGACTAAGATTCAAAAACAAACCCAAGCTCGATACCCTGCAAGTTCAAACAATCAAAAAGCCARATAGAACTCCTGCAGAAATTTAAAACTGAAGCTGCAGACTTGGTGACCATGTTTGCCTGACTGTATTTTTTGTTAAATAGTTTAAAACGAATTCTTACAAGTTCGCCATAAAACTTAGAAGATCCAAACTGCAGATCAAGAAAGCATTGAAGAACAGACTGAACTTGAGATGGTTCTTATTTCTAAGCACATTTAAATCCCACTAATAGCAGAGGTCTTTCAATATATGTTTCACTGCATCCCTGAAGGAAATATTTTCTTGATTTAGGACTTGAAAGAACACAGCTCTGGACCCAATCATGCAACCTGAACTCATAGAAGCAACCCCTGTGATATGAGACCCCTTATTTCTGGGCARATTCTTCACATATCAAAGCCAAAACTTCAAAGAAAACTGTAAATGCTCACTAGCTCCAATAGGAAGAGTATGAAGTCCACAGAGAAAAATGCTGTTGATAAATGTGATCAATAATGACTGTAAGTTAAGTTTCATCTCTATAGAAAAAAGGAACTACTTCTGACGGTAAGAAAGATGGGAAGAAATACATATACACCATTTCAGACAAGTGATAATGTGTAGCTTTGTGGCTTAGCTACACAGTCATTAGTGAAAGTTAACCTCATAAAACCATCTGGTCCATATTTACAACATCACATTTGAATAAATATTAGAAAAGTGAAAATCAGAGTCATTCTGGAAACAAGCACTTCTTCTGGAAATGACATTTAATGCAAAACAAAGGGAGAAAAGTGTGGCCAAAAGGTATTTGTCTTCCAGGTCCCTTCCAACCCAACTCTATGAATCCCAGCAGCTGATCTCCTGGATCTGCAGAGGGATGGTTTCTCTGCAAGAATCTCTGAATCCAGATTTGAGACAGCAGCAACACAGCTGGTGGCACTAGACTGGTGCTTGGGTTCAATTTCTGGTACTTTCAGGACTGGTTGCTTTTGCTTCCTCTCTTGAATAAGACAACAATATTTGATGATATTCCTCTATGAAACCCTCATGTTCCTACAGAGAAGTGCTGCATTCAGACAGGAACACTACATAAATTTTGGGTGAATTTTGCCTTTAAGGTGGCAGTTTACATTTATGGTTACAGCATTAAAAAACTGAATTTTCAACAGCTCCCATCTTCCAGGGACTCACACACAAACAAGCACCCTTTTCTTTTGCAACCACCCAACTAAATACAGGTTATGGTGTTTGAAAGGGGAGATTCTGGGGACTTTAACAGCAATAGACTGTGGCTTTCCATTACCACYGTTCATGTTTACATCATCCTAAGGCTGGCAAAGAGCAGCAGCAGCCACAACTCAGCCAAGGGAGTGAGGTGAGAAGCCGGGTGCTCCATTCCCATTTTCTGTGTCCTGAAATCCTCAGACGTTCCTATTTACCCTGGATCATCACAACCGCTTCACAGCCATTACCAGCTCTTCAGTAAATAACACGTATTCTGTCTAAACGCATAACATACAAATGCTCAAATACATAATTAATGCGGGTTTACCCTTGAGAGCTGTTGTTGGTCTCTGAGGTAAGTAATAGGTCTTTTATTGTTTAGACTTAAAGATCTCTTGAGCCTCTTTTAAGGACGTGCTTTGAGCAGCTAAGGGAAAGGAAAAAAAAAAAAGAATTCTGCACCAGAAATCTATAGGTGAGTCCCTTGGCAAGGAGCCAAAACCATTCTTCTGTTCTGCTTTGCCCTGGCAGGTCTCCATAGGAGACTGAACAACAAAACTGTCTGCAAGACAGACTGAGCAACAGAACCTCTTGCAGAAGATGAGGATTTGTGTGAAAGATGAAGGTGGAGGTCTGACCTCACCTTAAAGAGGATSTCATCCAGCTGCTGCCCTYCCWTGGGTTGGGTGGGAGTTTGCAGAAGGGCTCATAAACCTCTCCAAGAACAGGGAGAGGACTCGGAGAGCAGCATGAGAGGAGGCTGAATCTGAACCAACAGCTGGCAGGTAGGAGGGCATTTCTATTTGCTTAATTGTTAGGAGTTTTCAAGACCCCAATCATCCTGATTTGGAGATGTTACAACACGAAATTCCTCTGTCAAATGCCATGAAAAACCATGAAATTCCTCTGTGGCCCCTGGRCAAATAATTTCTACACATCTCTGTGAACCCATGGTGACCTTGTCCTGCTGGGCTGGGGTCACATGCAGTAGGAGAACATGAGGTGAATCCAAGCAATGCTGTGGTATGCTCAGGAATGGCTCCTGAATCCTAAAAACCCAGAAATGTGATTGTGGTATTCCATACAAACCACTGGTGCCATCATATCAGCTTGCATTTTCATTTCTTATGTGCATAAAAATTTTTGATGTGTAACAGAGTCTGTCCAGTGCAGAGATGATATCCCATCATGGCTGTGCCCATTCTCACTTCACTCCCTGCTGGTGAGCTTCTCCTTTACAGGGTTTAGTGATGCTAAAAGACTTTAGGGCCCTCTCCCAGCCTAAAGGAATGGATTCTATCTCAGCCTGCCCTAACCAGAGCTGGGCAGGGACAAGGATGAGTGCACCACACCAGCCCAGGAGCTCCAGGCACACAACTCAAAGCATTTCAATCTCTGTTGAGGGCTGCACCATGATTTGGGAATGGTGTTTGCAAACATGGGTGTACGGGGTGGATTCCAGCCCTCACCATGGGCTGGTGCAATAATTACCACTGGTATTAATGAATTTATGAGCGAACAGCAGTGGGGAATGAACCCCAAAGTACTTAATTTAGAAACACAACATGAACAGCAATGCTGCTGCAAACACAGGACACAAATGGAATTTCAGGCCTTTCTGACACTGTGACAATTCTGAGGAGGTCAATGACTATTTTCATATACAGACAGCATTTGCTTTTGCATTTCCTTTTATAAATGACCAAATTAAATTTGCACCGTTACTTCATTTGGGTTCCCCTCCTTTTATGTTTAAAACACAACATTGTAATAACTTACTTTATGGGTAGAGTAACTAAGAACAATGCAAGCATCATAATGAAAAAGATGTGCAGCRTTTTACACTGCATAATAAATGTGTGTCCGTATCAATGTAAAACATACAAATGGCAATAATTTAACACTGAATATTTTTCTGCCTTTAATTAAAATAAACTAATAAAGATTTCAGAGATGCATTTGCTTTAATAGAATGCAGAGTTATAATTGGTGACCTATTTTAAGCAATTTAATTTCCCATGACCTGTTTTCCAAATTAACATAGTAATAGAAGAATGTTTATTGTGTTTGGGAATATAAGTTTCTCCTTCAAAGATGTCATATGCCTTTGTGATTTGATTTAAAGGTGTGTTCTTTTATTAAAATGTTCATATAAAGAGCTTGTAAATTATGTAAATGTTTCTTTTTATGGCATTTAATAAGTCTAGAATTTTAAATCAAAGCACAATCAAAGAAAATAAACAAGGACATCTTGAAGATTCAGAAGATCACTTTAAAAAAAAGCATATCAGCTGGCTGTACCAATTTTATTTGAATCCCCTTTTTCTTACAGCATTCATAAGAATACTTTTCCCAACTATTTTATTGCATTCTTGTGTTTGTATATACACATAAACACACCCAGGAACAAAATTATGTATTTTACACACACGAGCTCAATCTGCAGCTGTTTGGAGATGGCTCTTTTTGGAATCTCATTAAACTCTCGTGGCATTGTGTGCCAAGGGCTGATTAGGCGTTATTTAAAAAAAAAAAAATAATTCCCTTGTGTGATTTTGAGGCACCTGAATTATTCACAAGTTGCACAGGGGGCCCATTTATTTCCTGGGCCTGATGCTTCTGCACCAGCTGAACGCAGCAAAGAGCCAGTTCAATCCACTCTTACAACAGAGCCCAAGCCCAACAGTTGTAGCTGAGTTTCAAATATCAAATCCTCACATTTGAAGAATAATGCCCAGATGACTTGTGGATAGATTCGTTGAAAGCAAAAACTATTTGTTTTTGTTAACTGATTCTAGTGAGTATTTTAAATTTCTCCTGGTCATTATTCAGTTTGAGGGCAAACAGCCTGATGAGATGGTAAACTGAAACGCTTCAGGACAGGGGAGCTCACATGAGGTGAAGCTGCTGCAGGGACCTGGGGAATCCTCTGTGCCCCTCCTGTCCCAGCAGAAACCTCTGCCCAGGTAACAGCCCAACACCCTCATCTTGCAAAGATGGGTCCTGCACGTGTTACACTGGGGCTAATCCTGCTTTTCATTATGGGATTACGGAGCAATGATTTGCAAGGCTTCACAAGAACTCCAGTTTGTTTGGTGCAGGAGGAATGACCCAAGATCAAGGCCAACGTGCACTAAAAAACCAGGAAAAAGCATTTATTGTCTTCTCAAACACAGTGTAGATGGGAGTGCACTCCTAGGTCATAGACAGGGGTAATATTTYGAGGTGTTGTGYARGGTTAATGAAAYACRCYACCTCTATATAAAACCAGCTCTAAYATTTGCTATTTTAATTATTTTGTCACGTTGTAAAGTTGTCGATCAACTTCCTTTTCTGTCTGGAGGGTTCCTTTCTTATACTTAAATAGGATTGCTCATTATTCAAATGCAGAAATGCACCTATAATACAGCTCTGTGTACATTTTTCTGCTTATATGTATATGTATATGTATATGTATATGTATATGTATATGTGTATGTATATGTATATGTATATGTATATGTATATGTATATTTACATTTAATTTGTGTTTTTTATCAATTTTTTTGTATTTATAGTTACATATACACCCCATAACCATGCATACACCACACCACAGATTTATATGTGCACGCCAAACATGATAACTCAGTCCCTGCTCCTATAAATTCTCATTCACTCTCCACAGGACCCCATCACCTGACAAGGTGAGAGAGGGGAAAAAACCCACCCCAGAACCAACTCTTTAATGTKCCACAGATGCACGTGGCCTGCCCCAAAACCTCTCCTGCACATCCCTAAACCATTTCCAAATCACCCGAGCGACGCTGGGGACAGCAAAGGCACATGTTTAACAAGAGGAACTCTCGTCACCGTGTCGGTGCCTCCGTAAAGATGCAGAGGAGCAGAGTRAGTTTAACAAGGGGTCAAGTGCTTGGCTGGATCTCCGGGTGACGAGCAGGACATCAACAGCAGACAGATGACAGCCTCCTCCTCCTCCAGCTCGTCTCAGTTGCGTGAGGGCTCAGACAGCCACGTGGCATCATTTCAGCAGAACAGCCCCACCGCACAGGAGATGCTCTCTAACAGCTTGTTACAGCCCCATCTGTTAGGAATTTACAGCTAATGTCTCTTACAGCATGGGTTTTTATAGGTAAGAGAGAAGCACTTGGCCTGGTTAGGAGATCTCTTCACGGCTCTGTTCGTGATTTCGCTGCCTAGCACGCTGGGTTTAGTATTTTGGGGAGCTGGTATTAAAAATATCAATGATTCATCCATCATTGATAAACACGACGGGATGTTCAATAAACCCTCTCCAGCCGCAGTGTCTTTATAAATGTATATATAGCTAGATGAATGTSCCTCCTGCATGTGTTTGAAGCACGATTCCCTCAGAGCTGTCCAAGCTATAAGGTGTTTTATGCTCCAATCCAAGCTTTGTACCCTGACAATTTAAACCATGAGATCCCTGAAAAATGCAGGGCCCCAGGGCTGCTGGAATTGGGGTGCCCAGCAGGACCCCGCAGACAGCTGCTGCTGCTTGGCCTCCTGGAAGCACTGAGAAGRAAAGGTCAAGTCCCTCAATCTAAGAAGTTTACAAGCTGTTTCTGTTACATTATTTGCTCTTTACAGCCTTGTTAAAGCACCCAAGAGCTGAAGGCTCTGCCAGGAAAGCTCTGAGAGAATGAATAAATGGTTTAGGGTGGAGAAAGCAGGACCAAATCTGTCTTTTACTCCAAAGACTAAGGCTAACAGGGTTCTGCTTTACATCTGCCCATGGAGCTGAACCCTCCCTCCATCCAGATCACAAAAGCACCCACAATCTCAGGAACAGACACATCCCATAACCCCAGGAGGGGCACACAGCCCCCTGAAGGAGCACAAATATTTGCCCCGTGTCCCTCACTGATGAGATACAGTGTGCCCTCCCTGCTCCAGCAACCCTTGTCAGAGAGCAGKGGAAATGGGGAGAGAAAGCACTAAAATAGGCAATAAAGAGAACCCTTCAGAAACCCATCCATCGGGGATCTTTGAACAGCATTGATTTCTGGACTTCAACAGAGGAAAAGGAAGAGGAAAATAATTCAAGGGAAAAAAACAGCAGCCCTCAAAACACAGACTGAAAGCTGCCTAAATTTCCTGCTACCTTCAGGAGCAGCAGCTCAGGGTGTCTGGGGTCTGGATCCCAMCCCAGCCCGTGCTTCACCAGGACACTGCTCCAACACAAACACACCCCAAACTGCCACCGCGTTTTTGGCTGTCCTCACATCACTTCCAACCCTGGGGCAAACCTCCTGGCTCCAGACAAGCCCCCACTGACAGCAACAGCTCAAGCAAAAAGCCGGGCCCTCCATTTCCTCTCAGTTTCATTTCTAAAGGCTCTGAACTGAAAGCGGGAGGAGGGGAGCATCTGAGGATGTCTGCGTGCCTTCTTTATTCGGGGGGTRAGCAGGGGGAGCGTTGTGCAGCTCGGAGGGTGCTCTGTCAGTGATGTGAGCAGAGGGTTATGTAACGCAGCTGAGGGGATGGATGGCACACAGCCGGGCTGTGCAGGGCGAGCCCCGGTGATGACACGAACCGTGCGAACGCAGCTCCAAAAGGCATCCTCATGCCAGCCTGCCTGGCTTGGATCTGTGCAACCAGCTCRTTTCACCCTCAGAATCCTCCCCACCCAACGCTGATGCTTTTCTGGGCTCTCTTCTTGTATTTAGGTACCTCCTCATCCAACACCTCRCACCACACCAGCATCTCTGATCGCSTGCTCTTCCCTCAATCTCACCCTGGTCCCACTCCTCTGCTSCTACCTCAGTCCAGCAGCAGAAATACTGCTGAAATCAATCATTTTGGGTCCTATACGGGACAAAAAGAAATTACTTCTGTGGTTACCAGCCTGGAATATCCACACAGCTCTGCCTTGACCTTACGTGCCCTTGGTTAAAGGGATGTTCCATTATTAATCCAGCTTAGAGCTGGATTAACTTTTAAAGATACAAAAATGCCCACAAGCCAAGGAAGGTGATATATTTTTGGCTGGTTGGAATTGGCAGACTGCCGGGCAGGGTTAGCAAGCATCTAGAGCTTAGGAGAGGTGCTTTTAGATATAAATCCTGATGAAAAAAACCCAAGCAAACCACCCTAAAATAAATTATATAATCAAGTGACAGCCAGCAGGTCATGCAGGACAGTTTACATCCCCCAGATATATTTGTACTCCACGAGAAATTCGCATCACGGATCGAACCTGCCCAGCCTGGAAAGCAAAATCACGTTCCCACCTGACAAGAGGGATTTTGAAAGGGAAGGGATGAGGAAAAGGCAATTCAGGAGAAGAACAGAAAAACATGCTGAAGAGAAAAAACATTTAAGGTCTGCTCAAAAGCCTACAAAAAACTGATGTCAAGGGGAGTTTTTTTGTTTTCCTCCTTTCAATAGACATCGGATCATGTCCCTCCCTGGAGGACAGTTTCCAAATGTGGCCGCTCTAATGAAGCATTGAGAATCTGCATTTGGAGGCTGAAAACTCACAGTGATTGCAGCCCCCCAGGTAGGGACTCTGCCTCATTTGCTGTTTGACTGAACCGAGCCCAGGGTGGGCATTCCTGGAAATGAGACCTGACTAACATGACCGGGAAAAGAGCAGAGTGACGGCTGGGGTTAGAGAAATGTGGATTTTCACAAAGACAGCTGAAATACCAACCTAAGATACCCCCTCACATTTGAAATCAAAACACATTTAGGATATTAACTGCATAGACAGAAAGATGGATTTTAACATATCCTTGAAAACAAACTCTGAGATACTTTTAATGAGTGCYTCTCACGAGACTCTGCACATCCATTCCCATGGACTGCTGCTGGCTGCAAACACTCATCCTTTGTGTTTGCTGCCCTCGCTGCCTGGAGAAGGGATTTATGAGCAGGATACCTGCTTTTGACGAGCATTCCAGTGAGGAGCTGAGCAGAAAGGGAGAGGGATGATGTTACAGCGCATCTCTTCAGACGCCAAATAAACCAGAAACTGTTGAGCTGCTACTGTTTAGCTCATGGCAATAARGTTCCTTGTGCAGCATGAAAAGGAGGCAATTCTGCCTGGTTTACCTCTATTACCGTGTATCAAACACAGTATAAGCAAAAAATAGTCAGATAATGAGAAAAATTACCTTTGAATGAGCCTCACATAAAAGGAAATGGTTAAGATCTGCCATGAATTATTCAAGCAGCTCCAAATATAAATTGCCACAAATAGCAAGACAAGATTTTTTTGCCTTTCTGCGTGTTGCACATGTCCTGCAACAACCCAAACAGCACATTCCACTTTGGAAGCTGCATACGGAGAATTGCATCGCCTCGAGGAAATCCAATGGGAGGCAGCGGCACACAGGACAGATTATGCTCTGCCTCGCCTTACAGCTWGCATATATCTATGTTTTAAAGCCATTTTGTGCAACTAGGAGCTTTCAGCACATAATGCCTCTGTTGAAAGCCCACTACAACACCCAGAGGGTTTCACAGAAAATACTGCAGCTGAGGGGGAAGCCCGGGTCCCTCAGCTGGAAATTAGGGCCGTGGAGCTGTAAGGGAATCCAGGCTCCGGTATAATTAAGAGCAATTCTTCACTAAAATGGCAATTTTGTTGCTGCAATACTGACAGTTATTTAGATGCACGTGGAAATAAAAAATACTGGCTGGTGGCTGAACCTGTGTAAATCTGTTTGCACCAGCAGGGCTGCAGCACGCAGGTCAAACAGCAGATTTGGCACGGGGACGGTGGCACTTGGGCTCGCCTGCCTTTTCTAGGACACAGCATGCAGAGGACAGTGGAAATCTGCACTTGTGCTTGTCTGAGGCTGCAGGGAGCAGAGCTCCTCTCCTCTGACTTTGGTCACCGTGTARCACCTCTGACGCCTGATCAAATTAAACAGATCGAAGGCAGAAGCGCATCCTCGAGTGACCTGGGCGAGCCTGGCTCGGCCCCTCTCTGCATCCACAGGATTCTGCATCCTCCCTCCTACTCGGTTCCTCCTTCACCCTTCCCCTCAGCCTCTCCTTTTCTTTAAAAATTTGGGTCACCTTGCTTACACTGGCACAGATTTGCCCAATGAAAAATGCTTTTGTGMAGTCCCCCAGGGTAGGAATAAAGTGGGGATTGATGCTACAGGGAGAGAGACAGCACTCTGGGCACAGGAATTCAGTTCTCTCTGTCTGGAGGGAATATATAGATAAGCATTTATATTATTTTTTTTTCAGAGTATTCCAGATAAAGTTCAGAACATTCTAAACATGCAATCAGCAGAAATTCATCACTTTTCTTAAATGCTCGGAGGAAAACAGAAATCCTTGCTTTCTGAGTCTTTATTTTTAATTCTTTTTTACTTTCTTCCTTTAAAAAACGAAACAAAATAACAAACAAAATTTTCTGCTGCTTTGAAAGCATTTGTGTGYGCCACTGCCTGAGTGTCTCTGTGCCTTGCCCGAGGAGCATGTGCCTCGCTCGAGTCCCCACGGTGAGTGGCAGAATCTGCCATATGGAGGTCACCTTGTCCAGGTCCATAAATAGCTCTTTTTTCCTAAGCAGGGAAGGGAAGGAGCTACTGAGAGTAATGAAAGAGGAGGCTAGCTCGCATCCGTGGCACTGATTGGTGCCAGGGTTACAGCACGCAGAGACTTGTCATGCCAGCAGCAGCGATACCGTCAATCTGCAGGCACAGAAGTCACCTCCTTCCACCGTGGAAACATGTGCCAGCCAGTTTTTCATTTCAGCTTTCACACAGGGGTTTGGATGCCTTTCAGGAGTGGAGAACAGATACTTCAGGAAAGGTGTCCTTGGGGAGGCAGCAGCAGGGCCCAGGCGAAGGGATTTGCAGTTTATGGGCATGGGTTGGGCAGTGCCAGGTGGGTCCCACGCTGTGGGGCAGGGCAGGGGGGAGTTTGATGAGCAGCACCATCCAAACCCCCAACAAATGCTGCTGAGAGCTCTGCAAAGGCACAGGCATGAAATGGTTCAGGTACAGTGACAAAACCATCGTCATTCAGCCCCCCCCAGTCTGTGGCAAGGACTCCTCTTCTGTGCACTGACAACGGCGATGGAAAGATTAAGAACGGCACCTTGTGCAATGAATATTTTTGCTTTATTCAGCTTTCCAGATACCAACAACTATGAAAATGCTACAGCAAAAACCTGATAGCCAACCAGGTGCTCAGCTAGCACTAAGTAATTGATACCTTCATTTAAAATCAGACTGGAATGTGCCAGCCAGAGTGCCCTGTCAGAATGACATTCACAGACCAGAAAGCATCCTGAAGTGTTTGCATTGCCACATCCTGGGRAACAATGGGAAATAAGGGAAAACATGGCAAAAATAATGTTTCCAGGTAAATCACAGGAAATTTAAAGGAGGGTAGAATTCAAGGAGAAGATAAAACTGATTTGTTTGATTCTAAATCAAAATTATTTCAGAGTGCAAACCCTTGAAGTCTGAATTAGCACCACCCTCTTTTTGCCTCAAAACATTTAGCTGACAAGCAATATCAGGATATAAGATACAGAAGGAGGCAGAAGCATAAATCTCGATGCACTCAGACTGCAACTTCTTAGAGTTACACCTAGTAGTAGGGAGGTGGTAACCCAGCTGTTAACACCCTTTGTGTGGGTGATGCCAGCSTTCTCCTCTCCGTCCTGCTCAGAACGATCCCCTCCCATTTGTCARTATCGGAAGGGAAGAGCACTTATCCCTCCATGACATCTTTTTGCATCCCACAGGCTGCAAATCCCTGGTTTGATCTTGTTCAGTGTGGAACATCTGACACGCCTGTGATGGGGAAGCTTTAACCGCTCTTATTCCTTCTTATGATACCCATGACTATAGGATTGGATAAAAGGGATGAACAGATGGATGGATCACGTATACACGCTGCAAAGCCTTTATCCTTCGCTAGGTGTTGGTTTAAGCGATGCACAGTATTTTTAAATAGCCTCTTCTCTTTTTCCTTTCCCCTTCACAAGTTTTCCTCTAATGTTCCACCCCTCGGCAGTCTCTTCCCCCCCTCTCCCATATAAACACTTTGAGCTCAAGTTTTGATATATAAAAAAAACCCACCCAACCACGAAGCAGCCCTAAGCCAATGTTTCCTTTGTCCTTGCTCTTTAAAAGCTGTAGTTGCTGCTCAGATGAGGTAACGGGCCTCATAACACAAGAAGTATGTTTTTCAGAACTTAATGTCCTCTGCCACAGATGTCGTCTCTGCCAGAGGCTTATTAACACCTCAGAAGAGCAAAGCCCTGCCCACAAAGGGAAGGGAATCTAAAGAAGATACACAAACAAAGGAGGTGAATGTTAAAAGCAGCTAATGAGGGGGAAAAAAAACCCCTCCACCTTCCCATCACGGCACTTCAGAACAAGTAGCATTGCCAAGCACTAAAAACCTGGGGATTAAAGAGACAATTTAGGAAGACTTGATGTGGGGAATGGAAATCTCCTGGAAGACATTAAAAGAAYACAGAAGATCGGCACATGTATTTGGGGAAAAGAAGAGCCACCTAGAAAAKATGTAAATATATACATATATGTATAYRTATGGACAACTTTGCCAGGACTAACAGAAAAGCTATTAAGAAATAATCAGGAACATTTATTTCCTATAAAGAAAATTCAAATTTGAAGGGAAATTGAAACAGGGGGACATGCACAATGAGGTTTCATTATCAAGAAAGATGTGCGTTCAAAGGAACTAAATGAAAAAGGAAACCTGTTTGTTTACCAACCTTTCTGCTCAAACCAATCCTCTTAGAAACACCAAGAAGCACTYAAATAAAATATCCACTTCACTGACTTGTCTCTCTTGGTCTGGAAACGCTGTGTGTTGTTTTTCAAATTATTTTTATTCCCCCACTGACGCACTTGGTCCTCCTTTTTGGTTTCCAGTAGCCCAAGGCTGCCCCAGGGGCACTCAAGCAGCGCTGCCAAGGTATGCATGGGCATCCCACGGGGCTCCCACCACCTCATGCTCTGGGATGGAGTTTCCCTTCTGTTCCTCTCTGGGGCAAAGCAAAGCAGGTGATCCTTTATTCCTTTGGAGACTCTGAGATCATAAAGACAAGGATTTTCTTTCTAGAGCAAGGTCCTTGCTCAGAGACTCGTGTGAGTGGCAGGAATGTGGCAGAGGTCTGGGACCAGACKGGAGGGTGAGACTCCTTGTGTGAAAAATGGAGGGTAAGAAATAATTAYGGGTCCACGAAAATCAGCAGAAATAAACAATAAGTCAGGATGTTCAAAAGGGCACTATGAGAGATCTGAGCCACAGCAAGGACAATAAAATCAGCCCCTGAGATTGTTGCTATTTAAAGAAATGTTTCATATGGAAATCAGGAGCCCGTAGAGGGATGAGCTGGGTTCGTAACACGCATAATGCTAAAACTGCCTGGCATTTATCCCCAGTGCAGCACACAGAGGCTGCAGGGATCACAAAATATATCACAGGGGTTAAGGAAACTCAAGGGGCTAAAAGGATTCAAAGAGCTCTTAAGCCAGGTTAGACACTCCTGCAAGAACTGGATGGTAATTAAAGCTTTTCCTGCCAGTTAAGTTGCATTCACTCATTCAARGAGAGGCAAACTTTTAGCAGGGGTCTCACACTTCCTGCCTTCAGCATGAAAAACAAGTCAACTCAAAAATTATCCTGAACTGCTCCACACTGAACTGAGCCTGCAGCAGATGCTGAACAACCCATTCCTTGGAAAGAGGTGAAGCACTGGGATGTTCTGGTCACATAGTGGGGCTGGAATAAGGACTCTGTTGATAAGGACCCTAGGAGGAAACAGTGCTGTTGTCCCTATGGTGGATTAATTCTTCACCTGTCACATGGAAGGGTCACAATTGTTCTTTGAGGATGTCCAGGATGGTTCATGTGCATGGAGAGGAGACCCATGGAGCCCCAGCTCCACCCCAAGCATCATGTCTTGGGCACTGAATTCACAGCAAGGAATTTTTCAAACTGTCTGCTCCTCTCAGATGATCCATCCCCARTTTTGTCAGCTGTCCTTTCCTCTGCAGGGCTGAGCCAGACCACAGAAAAGATCAGGATCGTTCAAAGGGCAGAAGGATGCAGTTTGCCTCAGATGGTGCAGGCTTGGATGGCAGTCAAAGAACTGAATCTTCTGCAGAGATTAACAAGCTCCACAGGTGCAGGGGAAGAACAGGCTCTTCGAACACAGGAGAAGAAAAACACACAGTATGGAAAAATGCCCACTGCCTGACTCGCTGCTGAAACTGTTAAACAACTGCCAGTGGGTTTTCTGGAGGGAGGCTGGGAGATGCAAAGGTGTGGAAATAGAGAAAGCAGCAGCCGCCGATGTCCCACAGGAAGGAGACAGCAGCCAGCGCTAGGAGAGACAATCTGATCCTTTGTGTGTTCTGCAAGTTGCCTTGCTGGAATCAAAGACCGTAGAAAACCAGTTTGTGAAATAATGGTGGTGACAGAGCAGCACCACCCTGTGTCAGGGCTGTTTCACAGAGTGGGGCTAATTCACCTTTTGTCTGCYTAATAGTACTGCAAAACCAGAATCCCTCCGATCAGAGAGGCTGAGCTATTTCATGCTGTAAACTCTTTGCAGGCAGCCTGACAACAGAACGGGCTCTGTAAAGCATTTCTGAGTAGCAATGAGCCTCAAATGGCRCTTCCCAAAGCCTTTCTATACCATGGAGAGCAAAAAACGTGGCAGGGAAATACCAGCTTCTTGGGGAAGGGCGTAAATAACTCTAAGTGGGTATGGCAGCAAAAGCAATGTGATAATATGAAGGAAGAGCTGCTGAGATTATCAGTTCCTGGCATTATATTCCCAAAACACTCCTGAAGCCTCACAGATTCCATATGGCTCATCAGACACATACAATAACATGAGCACTCAGAACATCCAGTCCTATAGAAAGGAAACAAGAAATGCAGACCCATCCCGGTGCTCCTGCACACAGAGTGGGAGCAGGGCCTGGAACAAAAGGAACAGGAGGAAATTGTGTGTTGGAGCCAGCTCCCTCCAGGCCTCCTGGTCACCAGTTCATTGGGAATCTTTGCTGAGAAGGTTTGAGTGTTGCTTCCACTCGGGGCACAGACCCACAGAGACACCCATCCCGTCTGCTCAGGTGACACATTTTGGGCCCAATGGAGATGTGATTCAAACCYGAGCACCCTGAGGGCATCCTGCAGGTTCTGCTGCAGACCAGGGCCTGCCAGTGAGCACTGCCAGAGCCACAGCTCTGTGTCAGCCTGCTAAAAACCCTGTCTATGAGCAAACTGGGGAGCAATTCTGCTGGAGAGAGCAAAACCTTACTGAAGTGACTCTGGCTCTGTGCAAACATGGCTGTTGTCACATCTTAGTGACACAGAAGTGTTCCAGGGCAGGCTGGATGGGACTTGGAGCAACCTTGGATTGTGGAAAGTGTCCCTGCCCTTGGCAGGGGGCTGAAACGAGATGAGCTTTAAGATCCCTTCCAATCCAAACYATTCTGTGATTCCAGGACTCCAGGACAGCTGAATGGGGCCTCAAAGTCCTCATCCCTTTGCACTATCAACCGAGCAAGGTTTTAAGAGAGCAGAAGTTGTTATTATTTGTGCTAGAAAAACTTGGCTGTTCCCCGGAGTTTTCCTAGAAGGTGTCCTTGTGGCAGCTCTGGCCCATCCCAGAGTTGCTGGAATCACGGTCTCTGCTGACTGCAGCATTTTATTTTCAGTCTGAGGAAGGATCRGGCCTGTAGTGAGCTCCAGAAAAACTTCTCAGTCATGGCTTGTAACCATGAAAACTCCTTCYCCACAGACTACTGAGGCTTAAAAAGATGCAGTTTCAGTTTCTGTGATTCTCTTCCAAGACTGRTAAGCCAGCAACTGTATTACTTTTTTCTCAGTCATCTGTTCTTCAGTTTTCAGAAACTATTTCAGTTCTACAAACCTGGCCTGCCATCTTTTYCCTTCTATGGGACTTTGGAAAGGAAAAAAGGATGAATCACCCTTTTAAAAAATTACTTTTCCAAGTGAGGGGGGTTCGTTCAAGAAGTTACTCACTTGTGTATCCATTTCATTGTTCCTTCTGTGGTACCTGCCATTTATTTGAAACTTCCTCTTTCCTCACTGAGGGGCTTGTTTATTTTTGCTTTTTATAAGCAGAGCCTAATTTTTGCTTTTCTTATTCAAACTCCTCAACCAACCTCCTTGAGGAGTAAAGCATGCATACAGAAAATTAATGAGAAATCCTCCCTCCATCCCTGARGAGTGAAGAGGGGATAATTTAGGTAGTGTTTGGAACCAGCTCCGACCCTTTTGAGACTATTGCTACAGGAGGAGGAGGATCCAACTGTCCTACATCTTCCTGGTGGGTGCTGCCACTGCTGACAGTGGATGGCTTTTCCTCCATGGCTTTTTTTTCCAGGGATTTTCCTCCATGCCTTTTCTTCCATGGATTTCTTCCATGGCTGTGCCAGGCCTGAGCAGAGCAGGAGTGGTGAGCTGAGCCGTGCCAGCACCCAGGCAGCGCGGGGACACGGCGTGGTGACAGCTCCTGGCAAGAAGCGCTAATTCCCATCGCTTCCCTCCAGTGGACACCCGGAAAGCTGATGACTGGTTACGGCACCTTCCAGTGGATKCGATCATCTCATCATCTCCTAATTAGCCGGATCAGCTTTCCTCCTCATCACCAGCAGCCAACGAGCGCCTTCTCCCTCTTCCCAGGATGGGCTCTCCCCCCGCTCTGCTCTGCTGCGCTTCACTCTGGGAAACGTTTTGTGATACTTTGGATCCCTTGTAAACCGTATTCTTCCATTTGGGCAGTCTTTCAACTCCATGAAAGTTACACGTTGTTTTCATTTCTTCTCAAGTACCTCAGGTCAAAGAAAGACCTGTGTCACAGTGGCTCGAAAAGCCTAATAAAGTCTTTCATCCAGGGACCTGCTTGCTGGCGCAAAGTCAGGGAAAACAAACTAAGTCATCGAGTGTTGTTCAAACTGTCAGATCCTTTTCAGCATGCTCTTCCTGCCAGCCTGTTCGTGTGCGTTTGGGGGCTGGGATGGGGAGGAAGGGGAAGGGGGGGGAAAAAAAAATCCTGATGGCAGAAAGCCCATGGAACAACTGGCACCTTTCCAAAGCAGCCTCCCCCCAGCCCCCAGCCCGCCTCCGTGGGCACAGGCGTCTGCCAATCTGTTCTGCACACACACACACACACACACACACACGCACGCACCGCACAACACGAGCAACAAAATGACTTTCCAACAACTTTGCTCACAAGTGCCACTCTACTCCGAGTTTGGCACCTTGAGCTTCCTCCTCACCCCCGCCTCTTCGGGCTCTGCCTCCCAAAGAGCTGGACAGGTTCCAGTGTTTAAAAGCCCATTTAACCACTCCCTTTTGTTTAGAAATACTAAGCCTTGATCTGATTTTATCGACCCTGCCGTGCCAAGAGGAGGAGGATGCTGAGGATTTCTGAGGATCCTGCAATGAGCTGAAAAGCTCCACGAGCCCTTCAAGAAGGGCTTTGCCTGCTTTGCAGCCGCCCTTGTGCTATTGTGGAGCCTCAGAAGGAGAGAGTGTTACCATTTATGGGACCACACAGGATGGCTTCCACTCTTGCTGTTGTGCACATTTCTGCCTTTAAAAACTTCATTATTGGCACTGAGGAGCTGAAATTCAGCTCTGTGCTTGGCTGGCACTGTCTTTTGATGGTTAAATAGCTTTCTTTACACTCTTCACCTTGTTCAGCGCTGCTATGCCCAGAAAAATCAGAGCAGCAGGGGAGTGAGGCAAAGAGGCACGAACAGGACCTCTGCTCTGATTGACAATTGTAATCTTCCTGGGTATTGTTAGGAGACATCTTTCAGCACTTGATAAACCCAGCATGATTACATGAAACATATCCTTTTAAAATATATTTCTCTTTTTCATAAAGCAGGCAAAGCCAACTGCATTTAGAGCTAATTTCAATTCCTTTGTACAGTGCAGCATTTGGATGCCCTCTTAAGGATGCTGGGTTTGAAAGTTTGTCTTTTCTCATAACCCCAGAGAAGCTCTTAACATCAGTGACAGAAAGGGCTGTCAGAATACAAGTCAGACAGAACCAGAGAGCTCTGGAGTAGCAGGAGACCCTTCCCAAAAATACATCTTCGTTTCCCACAYGGTTATTTCTTTGAGGAAGAATACACTTTCTCTGGAAAAGTGTAACCACACTGACCACTGAGATCACCAGTGGTTTGGATCACRTTTTGGTTCAATTCTTCATATCCAGCATCCCACCAGTTCTGTGCTGTGGCTCATCAGGGCACTGCTAAAWAGGGGGAGGAATTTAAACATCCACAGAGCTGCTATAAATTTGAATGAATACGAATAGTTTCTCATCTGTGGCAATTTGCACCAATCAAGGCTGTACCTTCATGTATCCGGCAATCTGGAGGAAAGAGTCTGCCTCCTGCTAGGCAGTTACTGACACATTTTTAGCTTCCCTACGCTGGCTCTGCCCTCCTCTACTTTTCATTTCCACCAAAGAGAAAACATAAAGGAAGTGATGATGAACAGGCAGCTGTGGTCAACAGAAGAAGTAGCATGATCGAGAGAGATCCTTTCTGAAAAGTTCACACAGGAACAGCCTCGCCGGCATTGAGAATAGCAGAGCCTGGAACAATATCACTGAAAAACAAATTACACACAGGCACTATCCGAGTCCAAACCAGTCAGATATTTCTGATATCCTGCAGCTTCAAAGGGGATAACAGGCAGTTGAGTGCTARCGCTGAAGATCACGTTAGCCCCACCGGATTATTCAGGTCATGCTAAACAGCAAATTCAGTGGATTAAAAGAGTTCTCATTCCCGCTGTGCACTTTTAACAGTCTGCGAGTTACACAGAGGGCTGAGGATGCTATGAACGTCGCATGTCTTGTGTAGCACTTTATAGTCAGACAAGCTCAGCAAGGGGCATCTGCCTTCCTAAAAATTGCCATTGACCCACTCCTGTTCAGGAACACTGAGAAACCAATGGGCTCACCCAGCAGCGATGTGAAAATCTCTTTGCCAAGCCATGCAGAACTCACTTTTGTGTCTGCAGTGCATCAGTGCTGTATTACCATGACAAAACCAAATTGCCACCATTGAGGACGGTCTTTGCTAACACAACAGCCCTTCTCTGGTAATAAACTCGTGYGCACAAATGACGGCACAATGAGGGGATGTGGAGCCGCTCGATGATCTCCGGGGTAGCAGCCAACAGTTTTCCAGCATTTCTCTTGTCTGACCCAAGTAATTCTCAGTGCAGGCATTGGTGTAAAGTTCAGCAGCGCAAAGCTTGGCCAGCATCAGGGCAGTGTCATTGTCTCACATTAATGTACAATTCCTGCAATCGCTGTAGAGCAAAGGCAGCATGGACCTGGTTGTCATTGCAAAACGTTTTGGGGGTTCTGCTGTGTTTAGCACGATCCTTTCTTTCATTATGGGTCAGTGAAATCATGGGTGTTCCCATAGAACGTCCAAAATCCGTGTGGTACCAACCCCACTAATAATGAAATCACCCACGGTAACTAAGACTGTATTTCAGATGTCAATTAAAAGCCTTTTGTAATCATTATAAATGAGCAGGAACTGGGAAAGGTGGTCGTGGGGCTGACRGGAAGAGGAGCACCCAGCCCTGATCTGGCTCCTACCACCTTCCTGCCAACCCCCAGCCCAGCACACAACAGAGCCAAAGCTCCCCAGAACCATTCTGTGATGGCCATTGCTCATTTGAAAAAAACCAAATCCTTCAAAGGGTGAGTGAGAAGATGGCAAATAAATGAAGGGTGGTATTTCTGCTTGATTTTCAGATCACTGAGGTGGAGTCTCTGATGTCTAAAGGAGGTATAAACTGTGCAGTTCTCCTCCCTTCAGAGGGAGCAGCAATGGGGTTTGCTCTCTTCATCACTGTCCATGCTGGAAAACTACTAGGAATTAAATATCATTGAGACTTCTGCCTCTGTCAAAACTGGGAGAGATAAGCTGACAGGCTTAAAAAAATATTATGGAAACTGATAGACAGAGACACCCACGCACTGCTTCATATGGCACAGAACCGTTTTCCCAAAAAAAACTGGGCTAAAAATGAAAACGGACAGTCCCTGAGCAGGTCAAGACATGGATATGAGTTTGTTGGTAGTGGGCTGACAGATTCCTTGTGGAAGCAGACAGCTCTCCTGAGATTCAATGAGCAAAGTGAGAGAAGGATTTGGTTAGAGTAAAATGATAAATYGTGAACAAGGGTTTAGGGGGAGGATTCTTCCCCAGCCTAAACTCAATCATCAGTTTCCCAGAACAGCTTTGTCCTCACAATCAGCACATTATGGACTCAAATCCCACACTTGCACCCAAAAGTGGAAGATGAAGTAGCCTTTTTCCCACCCATAATTATCATCTCACTGGTGTGTTAAAACAGAATACAGCAAAATTTAAACAGGCACTGTAGTCATGAAGTCCTCAACAAACATTACTTTTCATGGGTACAACAGCAGCGACTTGACAAAGTTTTATTCACAAAAGTTTACAGATATTCCTAGGTACTTTTTCATCTAAGAAAAATCACTCAGAGCTCCCACAGAGGACATCTCGAGGGTAGGAGATGGCAAAGCTGAACATTCATCACCAGCAGATCTGSGAGCAGATGGAAAAACCACAGAAAGAGGTTGCAGCGAGTTTGCTGTTTCTTTAAGTCGCTGATGGATTCACACATGATGCAACTAGACACAACACAGCACTTGCATCTTCCTGCATCAGTGATTCTGCAGACATAGATCTTCCCACCCTCCTTTTCCCCCTTCCAAGGCCCAGATGTAATTTCTGTCTGCAACTGGATACAATCACTTTCTGCACACAAGCCCAGCAAAACAAAACATTCCATTTTCAGTTCACAGAGCTGCCATGGCAGAAATAAATATTATTTTGTTTGTTGGGGTTTTCTTTCTGGTTACTGTCGTTTTGTTTTCCAAGAATTATTGTTCTGCAGAACAATCTAACAAAAAGCATTCTTCCTGATTCAAGACATTGCAGTTAGATTCTCAGTGAAAAAGCCAGTCCTTCCAAGCCAAACCCCAAATTTCTCTGAAATCTCAACCTTTGGACATTTCCTAAATAAACCTAGGACCTAGAACAAACACTGTGCCTCCTCCTATTTCAGCATGAAATGATCCAGATCTCTGCAAGGGTTTGCAAACAGAAGGTGACACGTTTGGGTTTGCCCCGCTGTGTGGAGCATGCCATGACTGAGCTGGGTAGAATCMCCCATTCCTTATTCCCAGTCTGAACTGTATTTGCAATTGTTATCTGTGTTTCTTGAGAGGCACAGGAGCAATCTCCTGCCTGCCTGATGCCCTAGGAGTTTAGGATAAAACACGGAGAAGAGCAGCAGCCTTGCACCAACCACCACTGGGGCTGTATTTTCAGAAGCACCTTGCTTGATTTTKCTGATTTGAGGCAGGGGATGAGCCCTCCTTGGAAGAGAAACCTGCTTAATTTTGGGCTTCATGATCCTGGCTCCAGGCCGTGCAAAGGAGCCTGAGCTCTGTTTGCAGGGGGCAGCTTCAGGAATTATCATCTGTTTTCTCCTTCTCTTTCCCTTCTCACTCCAATTGCCTGATCTGGTGGTAATTTTCCTCTCTCTGGTGCATCCCTCCCCATCCTTTCCTTCTCTCTTCCCACCCTGTCAGCCAATGACAAAAATAGAGATGAGAAGAGACACAATTGCATAAAAGAAAGGATTTTTCCATCTTTAATCGCAGAGGGGGATTGGTTTGCGCTCTGCCTCGCTGCAAAAGCTTCGCAGGTTGGGCAGGTAAGATTTGAAGGGAGGCTGTGTGATGCATCGAGCCGAGCTGGCCCTTGACCTCCAGCTCCCTGCCTGCTCTGCCTCCAGCTTTAGAGGAGGCACCAGGCGTGAAATGGCACCAGCAGAGCTGCTCGGTGCTTTTCTAAGCAGCTTTTCAGAGGAGGGAGCTGCTGTCTCAAACGCGCTCCCTCTGCGGTGTGCGCACCTTCCTGGGGCACACCTGGGGAGGAATTTGCTCTGCGCTTGCAGCACCAACACAAAAAACATTTTCCTGTGCTCTGCAGCTCAGCAGATACAGCGCTGCTGTGCTCCAAGATCAGAATCCATTTTAAAACATCCAAGTTWCTGATAAGAATGAAGGAAAATTAAAATTAATCGATGCTTACCTTGATTTTTGGCGGGTTGGGCTTGGGGGTTTCTTGTTCCTCAAGAGGACTGGAATWTTTGTAGCTAAGAAAATAAGGTAAATATTATAAGAACAAATCAAAAGATGAAATTATATCAGCATACCATTTTTAAAAAGTTCTATGTGCTTTATTTTTATCTTTGCATAGTATTATAGCTGCTCAGATTAAACTGTGCAAAAAATATTCTCCATAGATACATCCTCATTTTTGTTGGACAACATCAGTGCTTTGATCTTTATTCACTCGGAGAACTGTTCTTTTCCTTYCAGCTYTTTRCTTTCTTGCCTTTTGCCACATTTGMAAACAAGGCTGGCCCAAGGCTGTTCTGAGACATCTCAGSAATTTCACCAGGGTAGTTTATCACCAAACTCACTACGTTTTTCTGCTCCCTAACAGATACCRGGTTAACAAAGGATGAATTTCCAGGTGCCATCAGCACAACCCACAGAACCATCCCTCACACAAACCAGGGTGATTTCCTGAATTTCCACCAGCACCATGGCAAGCTCCCCAACCCTTTCTGAAAGCAGAGCTGGGTCCTCTGAGCAGCACATGCTGCCTTGCCCGTGAGTGAGCAGGGGCTCACTGCCTTTTATTTTCTCCTTCATGCTGATTTCCAAAAGCCCTGTCCACAGTCACCTCCACAGTCATTTGTACCACCACAAACCAAATTCAAACCACAGGAAAGCGCTGAGATGCCAAGCCCCTGGCACTGCTGGCCTGAGGGACATTGTCATGATGCTCATGTTTGATTGTATATTCCCCACACAAAATTAATTGATCATGTCTTTTCAATAGACTACCARCAGCTCTAAAATTAGCCACAAAGCAGAGAGACTCCATTCAGAGATTTGAATCAACAAATTATGAGCACAAAAATAAAACCATTCCCATCATGATCTTTTTTAAATAAATKCTACTCAGTAGGGCTGCATAAAGGGTTTTTTCTAGTGTGCTTTGGTCTGGACTTCTTAAATACATTTGAGAAATTTCCCAACACAATTTTTGTAGAGAATCCATCAAGATTAAAAATTTCCCCTGGAAATTCACTGTAAATATTTTTTAACCTACTTTTCTTCCTCACCCCCTCCCCAGGAGCTCTTTGTCTCACATCAGTGCTCTGCCACTCTTRGATCCTATGAGTCCTTCTGCCTCGATGCTTCTTGGGATAAAATGATCTTTCCCAGGAGCTCTGATAGGCTGCTTTAAATCAGCTCTTTCTTGATTCATGCATTTCACAATTCTCTCTCCATTCTTGCAGCTATAATTACTGGTGAATTTAAATTTTATTTG
>NW_026623585.1:333686-350249 GCF_030028575.1 Malurus melanocephalus | reverse complement strand
CTTTCCCATCCCAGGTGGCAGGAGATGGGACAATGCTTTTTCTTTCTTTTTTTTTTTTTTTTTTTAATTTGCTTTAAGGGATGAGCTTTATTTACCAGACAACATTAACCATTTGGATTTCCCAGCTCCAAAATTCCTTGCAGGCATTCTGAATATATTAGGGTGGTTTGGTTGGGTTCTTCTTTTTTTTTTCCCCTTTTAATTTCTATTTTTAAAGCCCAGAATGCTGGGTTTGACACAGCTGGGGACTTTGCTGCTTTTTCATATTTTKCTTTCAGGGAGGCAGAAACACAAACTACTCCTAAAACGCCAGGATCAGGACATCATCATTTTTTCCCCAGCAACATCTGGAATATTAAGAGGCTGGAGTGGGATTGGAGTTGCGTTGGCTGAACCAATCTCCAGCAGGAGCCTCCCCCTGCTCGCGCRAAGGGAAAAGCAGCCGGAACGTGAGGAGCAGCAGCCGCACTCACCGCTCCGTGACTCCAGCTCCATGCCTGCACTTCTCCATTGATTTATGGGGCAGCTCATTTCCAGACCCACCTCCTTCAGGAGGAGGAACTTCGACTCGATGTGGATAATAGGGTCCTATAGACCTTAAAGCAGTTGCTGCATCTTCCTRGGGTGGGGAGGGGAGAGTTACGGCAGAGAGAAATATTCCTCCTCCCTTTGAACGGGTCTGGAAATGAACYGAGAGCGAGCTGATGCATTTTTAATTTAATGAAAATAAAATAAAAAATGTAAAGCTCATAACCCAAAGCAGAKCTTGGGCTGTGGAGGAGGAGATCCCTCACCCCATTCCGGTGGTGAAAGCCGCACAATGGAGGACACACTCGCCTTCCGCCCATTCAATCTCTGCCTTACATCTCTATATCTATACACACATGCCCCACAAAGACATATTTTCTACGTTAAGCCTATGGATTACTGGCTCAGGCCCTCACAAAAAAAAAAAAAAAAAAATTAGAAAAAAAAATGTTTCCAAGGCAACGAGCCAGGGGTTGCTATGGCATCTCGGAGCGAGCAGCTGGGCCAATCCCGCTCCCTCCGAGCTGGGAAGGCGCAAAGCCTCTAAATTTAATGTCAGTGTGGAGAGGAAGGGAAGCTGTTGAGGCATGCATGATGCTGAGCGTGCGCTTGCTAAATGCGGACAACATGGCCCCCATGATTAGGACCAGCACACTAATGAATATTCATTGGGCTGATTAAAGCAAAGTCAATTAACTACTTGACTGCTTGATTTTTTGCTGGATTTTAGTCGTCTCTTTTAACCATTTTGCCACTGGGGATGCTCTCGTTCTCCCSTTCATCTCCCTCTTTCCTCCTCTATATTTCCTTCACTGGCAATTAAGGTTCAGTTTTTTTTTTCCCTTGTCTTTATGCTTTTTACTGACAATAACCCATCCTCCTCGTATTTCACAGCTCACTTTATCTCACCAATAAATCACGTTCCTCTAGGGTCACTGTCTTCCACTACAGTTGCAGGTAAGGCAGAAGGTCACAGGTTTCCATCAAATTTTTAAATCTCACATGCAATTTAATTCCAAATATGCAGCTAAGCAATAATGCTGATTTTCTACTTCACAGTGGGATTTTCCCCCATCATCACAGCTCTTTGTTTTATAACACAGGGGTTGCTGTGAGCCAGGTCAAGGGCTGCAGAATATTTTTTTTTATTTTGATTTGTTAGGTCAGAATTCCTTCAGACAGACAACTCAGACTGAATGTTCTAGGAAACCTAAAGGGATCCTAAAATAAAACAACAATTCATTAAAGATGGTTTTCAATTTRGAGAGATGTCTCTCCCAGTGCAATAGTGATGTAATATGACTGTGAAGAGGACTGCATATTTTATAAAGATCATTTTTCAGAATGTGCCTGAAAACTAAAACATGTGATTAAATTAAAAATAAATGAAAAATTGTTGGTCAAAAAAAAAAAAAAATCCACATTTGTGAATTCAGCCCTTACATCCTAACCTGGGAAAATACATTAATTTTCACCATGTTCTTTGGCTTGTTCTGAAAACTCTCTCAGGCTCCTGTATTACATATACAGGGAAAGATGCATTTACATGACAGTTATGGCTCTCCTGGAATGCAGCTACTAATAGTTTGGAGTAGTATATCTGATGGAAAGATTGGAAAACCTGACCACAATCACCCAGCATTTGGKCTCCTGCCTTTGTCAGCAACTGAAGGAAAAACAGGCAAAAAAAGGCAGAGTATACGGTGAGGTAGGGACAGCACTGACTTCRACATTGTTTGTTCAATTCAGCAACTTGCAAGGAAAGAAATGAGAAAAAATAATGGATGAGGACAAATTAGATACAATATAACCATGTAGGGGAGCTTTGCATTATTTTTGTGTGCACGCTAAAAAATGCTCAGTTTCCAACATGTAAACTCCATGGATGTACTGGTTTCTCCATTATTTTGCTGGCTGATGCACATATTTCCGTGTTTTTATTGGTACACAGATATAGAAACAGACAGTCGCTTTTTTACCAAAATACAGAAAAACGGGAATGACAACGCTGCCTGACACAAGTCGTATTTTGGGAGCGCGACAGTGGCGTTTCCCCACAAACCCTCTGCGTGTCCATCATCCCTGTTATTAACACCATTATCCCAACTTTTAATCTTCTCATTTGCAGCCCAAGACTCGGCACCTGCTTGGGCTCKGGGAGCCATCGGGGTGGGGAATGCTGCTGCAAGGATGAGATCGCAGGCGCGAGCCGGAGCGCGCGTCCCCGGATTGCCGAGATGACGCCCTTCTTTGCAGAGCTTTATGTTCCTGCCATCAAAATCAGGAATCTGCATAGCAACACTCAGCTCCACGCTGCATCCACCCAAATCTGAAGAAAAACCCCCAACAAATAATTATCCGGTTACAAATTAAGGGAGCGGCAAAAGAAAAGCGAGGGGAGCGCGTTAAGCTGCCACTTTCAATTTAAAGAAATATAGATTGGGGGCTCTGTTTCAAAATAACACTTTTTCATCTCTGTGCAGTGGAAATTTCTTCACAGGGGGCAATGTGCGTGTATAGATGTACATGCACACAAAGAGAAGTGGAGTAATTCCATCCTTACAAAAAATTTAGAGAGCTGGATTCAAATCCTATTTAGGTCACAAATGAAATGTAGTCAGCAACCTACAACACAGGGRAAAAAATGAAAGAAAAAGACAAAATCCCTGCCCAGTGCCACACAACTCAGCAGTCTGCAATTCCTGGTCATGAGAGGCCACAGCATTAGCCAGGCAGGGTGTTGCAGGTCAGGATTAAGACGCATTAACAAATTCATGTGGAGGAAGCTGGCCCAGCACCTGCCCACAATTTGCCAATTCACTTTGTCCTACTTCCATGTGAAGCAAATTCTCGTTTACTTCTTGGAGAATGATTTTTTAAAATAATGTAATACTGGATGAAATCTACATCTCTGAGCTGTGAAAAGCATTTTAGCTCAAAATTTAAACAGGAGCAAGAGCAACATAATTATTGTGCTTATATTGTGAATGATACCGATGTAAAAAAGCTCAAGGAAGAACATCCTTGAACATCCACACACACATACAGAGAAATGACAGTGAACTGCATCTATTCTGGTTCTAAGATACMTTGCAAATTCAGTAAAGTATATTTTAAAATAACCCACCACAAATATACAGCCTGAGAATCCACATCTGCACAATGGAAAATATTCTGAGCGCAAACTCATTGCAGGAGCAGTAAATTCAGGGTTAAGTCTCTGGATTCCTGTCTGATACTCTCAGCCTTTCATCATGTCTCTATGAATTTTTATTTCTGCACTCTGGGGTAAATTAAGGCTGATGGTGTCAATACGGGGTTTTGAGTCCCGATTTCRACATTTCTCACGTTTCGCCTGTTTAACTCAGACCCTTTAAGTTTGATTTTTCAACAGTTTAGGAGGAAGGCTTGGGGGTTTTCTAATCCTCTTTTGAAATGCCATATTTTCCAGAAGGCTTTTGCCCACTGAACTCTCCCCCAATTCATCGTGTCGGGGCAGGGATTTTTTTCTGCCCATTTTTGCAGGCAGAACAAATTCCTCAGTGCTGGAGAGCTGATGGCAAATGAACCCCAAGAGCAGGAGCTCCCTGAGGCTGCTGAGACCCTGAGYCCCTGCATCTCCCCGCTCCTGAAAATAAAACCCAGCCCCCCAGAAGCCTCCAGGAAAAGCCTGATGCGTTTGAGATTAGGAACGTGCTGTGTCTGGGATTAAAGCAGAACACGTTTGCAGCCCTGGCGGTGCTAACCAACCAGAGGAGTTATCTAATACAGGATTCATGTGATTGCTTGAATAATATTCCAGGAGACACCGCGTCCCTTCCTCCCTGCGTGCACAGCCCTCGATGCAGGCACACACATGGTATTTCTAATAGGATCTCTTCTCCTCTCTCTCTCTCTCTCTCTCTCTCTCTCTCTCCCCCGCTTTCACAATCTGTCGCTCTCCAATCTGCCCACTCTGCTCTATTTTCCCATCCAATATTCCCCCTCTAACACCTTCCCCTCCTCTTCAGCCCCCATCCGTGCTCCCTCTCCCCCTCCTCCAGGCTCTGCTACCGGCCACCTTAACCCTGGTGCTGAGTTTGGGGTCTCTGGACATTCAAAGTGTTTAGCAGAGTGATTATAAAAGAAGAAATAAAGCAAAAAGCCATTTCCCCCCTACTACTAGCATGTAAATAACATGGTAACTAACTAATCCTTTTAATAATTTGGTGCCTACTTTTTTTTTTTTCTTTTTTTTTCTGGACTATGTTATTAATATTTGATCCCACTTGGTGCTATTTTATCAGAAACTTTACAAACAAGTTCACCATTGCCATCTCCTCTTTGTGGAGGGGAAGCAGCAGCAGAAGGAAGGGAAAGGCTCAGTCAGAGCTCCCCAGCAGGCTGGTAGTGTAGCCTGAAATAAATGAGGTCTCCTGGGTTCCAGTCCAGTGGTCTAACCATTAGTCTCTGACTAAGAAACAAATGCAGAGAGGCCAGAAAATGTGTAAATTAAAGCAACACTTCACTTTTCCTTGTAGTCTGTAGAATAATTACTACATGTAGATGTAGCTGGAGATGCCTGAGGCTTTGCTGATCCCAGGGATACATTTCTAAGATCAGGTTTTTCCTCCAGACCATCCTGCTGCTCTTAGWTGCTGTAGGAGCWATTCACTCCRGCTGAAATTTGGYCCTAACCTGGGCAGCACYGGGCACAAACACCTCAAAGAGCAARGAGTTCAGGGGGAACATCAGGCTCTATCTAGGCCTGGCAGGATTATGGAAATAAGCATTTAATTTCCCAGAAGAGAACAAGCTCGTGGCCAGCTTATGTGTGCCTACACACGGACACACACACGGGAACACGGGAGAGCTCTGGTGCTGCACGCAAGGAGGGGAGAAAAGGGTTTTACACAGTGTGGGAGATAATGGCAGCTCTTAGCACGAGGAAAGATGCATATTCACACTTTTAACTTACAGGTGAACGTTGTGGGTGCCCCTTGTTTCATGCCATGATGCACAGTTCCAATGCCATGGAGCAGCAGGCATGGCAGCAACATTGGAGAGGGAATGCAGAGCAAGGACTGATCTAGGCATGTAAGGATCCTACAAGATTAGGACATTCAGCTCTCCTTTCCTAAGGATAAAAGCACCTGGCACATGGAAAATGAGCACTTTCCCCTATACAGAAAGCATTAAACCCCACAGAAACTGAAGGCAGTCCTGCAGACCAAGMAAACACTGAATTGAAGCAAAAAAGGAAACCAAGGCTCCTTAAATGTTCAAAAATCTGCACTAAGTTCTCATTCTCTCAACTCACATCTGCTACACGTTATTTTTAGACAGAGTAAAACACGGGGCAGCTGATCTCATGGACTGTTGCAAGGCAATTCCTGTTTTACACAGCAACAGCACCACCGAGTTGCTCTGGAAGAGGATCCAGAGATCTCCTGGTGTGGACCATGGCTGGAATCACGATTATTACTGGAGGAACCTCTACTATTCAAGATGTTCACCTGCATGGAACTCCTTCAGCACCACCAGGCTCTCCAGTACAAGAGAGAGATGTGAATACACAGGAGAGTCCAGTGAAGGGCCACAAAGATGGTGAAGKGACCAKATTATCTCTCATAGAAGGAAAGGCTGAGATAAAAAGAAGGCTCAGAACATCCAACTTCTTTACCAACAGCATGGCTCCCTGCCCTGAGCAAATACATCTTTATGGGAACAATCCAAGAAGAGATCAGACAAGATGAAGATGTGAAATGTCACAGCAATTTGGAAAAGCTGAACCCGAGGACTCTAAGCTTGTAAATATGACTCGCWTAACTAGCAGAAAATATTTGCAATTCTGTAAACACACACAAATTCCCGAGATCTGTGGCAGATTTCTGAGGTGTGACTAATTCACTCGGCACAAAGGTGACGCTGTTGTGACAGAGCACTTGCATCTCTGAACTCTGAAACCAAGATGAAACCATTTCCTACTCTCTGGGGTTTGGTTGTGAGTGACGTAACTTTCCTGAGCCAATGCAAACAGGTYTGGAAATCAGGTTAGAGAGTCAAAGCCTCCAGGCTTTAAGTAAGGACACAACCATTGTCGCTGATGGCCAAACAGCGACAAAAAAGAATAGATACAAACACACAAAAGTGGGTGAAAAAACAGAGAGAAAGAAGGACTTTATTGTGGGACAAGCCTCTTTTATCCACTTTAGCAACCAGAGTATACATTTGTGTCAAACATACATTGGTCAAGAGATAGCTGTTTAATTAGTAATCAGAACATAATCGGTGAGTTTGCAAAAGCTACAGTATTAGTAATGCTTATAATTTCCAGCCACCTGCGTTATCAATTCTACATTCCAATATGCATTTCTCAAGGATGTGGCATTCCTCCTCCATGTATGCTGTTAACACTCCTTTTCTTTTCCCAGGCCTCAGTCATACACAATAATTGGCTGAGTTTCAGAATCAGGGCTTGTGGGGCCCTTTTTCCCCACAAACCATCACATTTTCAGAGTGCATGTGGACACCAAAAAAACAGACTTCACACCCTGCTACCTTGTCCTGACCGAGGGTGCAAGAGGTGCATTGGCTCACTTGATATTGGGCACAAAAGACATGAAAACCCCTCCAAAATCTCAATGCCTCAGTTCATGGGTTGCCCATGAGGAGATCCCAGCTCCAAGGAAACCCTGAGATCCATCACGAGTCAAACAAACTCAACTTGCACTGATTTTTCAGCCTCAGAGGAGCACAGAGATGGGCTCCATCCATCCCAAGCATCTCCCCTTTGTCTTCACCCACCAAAGCCTTTGTGCTGCTCAGCACCTGCACAACTTGAAGACACCTCTGTGCTGAGCCCAGCCCTTCCAACAAGTGTGAWTGGGAGGCAGGASCAGCCCAGGAGTGCCTTGGTGCWGGCTCCCTGCRGCCCCAGCAGAGCTGTGAGMACACGTCACCTCTCCAGGAAGTTGTTTGTATTCTTGGGAGAATGTTGAAAAATATCTCTGACCCCCAAACATTTACCTTTTGATCGGAGGTTTCCAATGTTGCTGTAGTGTATTAAAGCTGAGATGCTCATAAAAAAACCCTTTGTGTCAACATAGTAAATGACTCTAATTAGGCTGGTGGTGCAATGAAAATGCTTAATTCATTCTGATGAGGCAGAAGGAAGAGCTAAAATGTTTATAGACAATGGGTGAACAGGGAGATATAATGCTGAGTGCCAGCTTTAAATGCAAATTACCACAGAAATCTTTCCCTCTCCACCATCCCATTCCTCCCCCTTCCTCTCTCTCTCTCTGTCGCCAGCACCACACTGTAATCTCCTAGTGCAGTAATTAGAAGTGAAAGGAGCCACATAGAGGGGCCTCTAAAGGCAACACTAAAGAGAATTACAGAAAAAATACCCACCTTTAATAGAAGACGGCACCATTTTCCAAAGTGCACCACCATGGCAGCACTTGGCATGGTGGTGGGATCAGAGAGGTGATAATTTGGAGGGGTATTACTGAAATGGGATGTAAATGTGTTTCATTTCTCCCTCCATCTGAACTGGCTTCATCTGYAGTGTCTGCTCACGGGACTGGGGCCACTTTGCCTTTTGGAAGAAGGCCAGGCCAGCAGTGAAAAGCAAAACATTTTGGGGGTGATGGCTCTCCAAGTGTTTCTTCACCTCACCAGAAGTAYGGAGCTGCAAGTGGACAAGAGCTGTGAGCTTGAAAAAAACACACCCTGGAAGTTGCCATGAGGGAGTAAACATGGAAACCCTGCAAAGTCATCCTTACAAATGCTTCTCATCACACTTGCAGTATCCCACCTTCTTTCAGAGGAGAAATCATACATTTGGTGAGAAAGAAAAGGTGAGAAGGGAAGAGGATGAAGAAGAAAAGAGAGAAGGCAACCAGTGCTTGTTTTTCATACAGGGTGTGACATTTTTCTTCAAACATTCTCATTTGAAACATACAGAATAGCTTTTCCTTGGGAGTTTAAGTGAAGAAATTCTCCTGATGCCAACTTGACAGTGTCCCAATGCTTTAAGATCTCCAGTATCAGCACGGTCCAGCAATGCACAGCAGTGTACAGATGTGTCTTAGAGCTTCCCATCTGGAGTCTGAGCCAAAAACAGGGTTTTTTCATTGTCTGTGAATTAAATGCTCTCAGTCCTGTTTCAGCACTGARCAAATCCCCTTCTCCTTCCCACACACAGGCACACAAATCACCCCAGTGCTGCGGAAGGTCAGATCAGGAGACGAGAAAATCTGTCACAGTCTGAGACTATGAGCCAAATGATCTCCTGGTAAAAAGCTGCTGAAATTACATTCTGGATTGAAATCCCTGAAACAAAAATATTTTCTTCCTTCCTTGCAGCAGCATTTGAGCCTCAAGCTTAAGAACAGGTGAGTATACCCTGAGGCACACAAGCAGGATAAGGCAGACTTGGACTTTTGCCATGAGGAACTGAGCAGGCCAGGAGAAACGGGCAGATATCAGGCAGGAATTTCGTGGGCACTATGAATTTTTATCATCTTTCCATTCTGACACAGCTGTGCTGTCTGTGGACAAGGTCACGCTCGCTGTGGGCACATCATTTAACACKGTGCTCACCTCTGCAGGCGAGCCTGGTGATGTGCCCTGCCCTTTTCTGCAGGTGGCCTGACCACAGCAGCCCACCTGGGCTTGCTTTTCCTTCAGGGATTCATCACCCTTTAGCAAAGCTGCCAGAGACYGAGGTGTGCTGCTGGAGGTCAGTGCTCAGACCCTGCTGCCAGATTGTGTTACGTTACCAACTCCCAATCAAGCTGCATCGCCTRACTTAAAACACTTTTATTCACTGAAAAATAACGATGATGTTTTTTTCCTCTCCCTTAAGGCCAACACGCAGGAGAGGTCCAGCTTTATCCCAAATTCTGGGCTGGGCAGGTCACATTCCTGCAGGAGGGTTGTCAGAGATGTGATGCTACATAAATCCAAGGGAGCACCCTCCTCTGCGTAACAGAAAACCCAGACAAAGCTGGACTTGGAAGAAAAAAAAAAAAAAAAAAAAAAAAAAAGAAAAAAAAGGCACAGCTTGGTTGTGCCTGCTCTGCATTCCCAAGGCTCGGCTGAGCTCATTCATAAAAGATCTCCATCTGACCCGCAGAGCCACCTCCAGCCCCTGGTGTGCTCTCCTGGAGGATGCCCCTGGGCACGGAGCCGTGTGCCAACAGCTCCCTCTCCCCAGCCGCCAGCGGGAGCATCCCACCGTCTCCTTCTCCCGCTCCCTCTCTGTGTTTGCTCACTGAGACAGAAGCAATACCAGTTTGCAGCACAATAAACCATGTAAAGGAAGCATCAATTAACTAGAATACATGGATATAGTATTTAATTAACTGTTAGGCTCACAGTTACCGTATGATGTCATGGAAACCTCGAATCTCCTGGGTGCTGCCTCACACATGCCAACCAGGAATTGGAGCCACCACGAATCCCACGTAAAGTTTGAATCCTGACATTTTTAATTAAAAAAAAAGGGGGAAATAAAAGAAAAAAGAAAAAAAAAGGAGATTTTGACTCTCTTAAGTATCTTTTAATCGATGTAATTGTGTGCACATCTTTACCTCAGGAGCCCTGGGTTGGACTTCTCCCCAGTTCAGGCCACTGTCACCAACAAGGGCTTGGAGTGAAGGAACCAGAGGAATGAGCCCAGAAAGCTCTTTGGAAATAAGAATAGGGGGCAAAATCATGCTGGATGTGTTTTCAAGGATATGAGAAGACATGTGCTGMATTTACGCTACCTTTGAAATCAGGAATCTCAAAGCACCTTGCAAAATAAAAATGCAAACATTTCAGRTCGACTGAACAAGGGCATGTAGTAACAGAACAAGGGGAAATGGCTTTAAAYTGAGAGAGGGTAGGTTTAGGTTAGATATTGGGAASGAATTCTTCCCTGTGAKGGTGGTGRGRCCCTGGCACAGGTTGCCCAGARAAGCTGTGGCTGCTCCTGGATCCCTGGAAGTGTCCAAGGCCAGGCTGGACAGGGTTTGGAGCAATCTGGGACAGTGGAAGGTGTCCCTGTCTATGGCAGGGGCTGGAACAAGATGAGCATTAAGGTCCCTTCCATTCTGTGATTCTATGATTTCCTGACTCCTAATTCAGTATGAAAGATCAATTAACTGTATAACTTCGTGTACAGCACATTCTAGAGAAGCAAGCAGCCCTAGTTTGAACACTGAATAATGCAGTCTCATTTGYTTAATAAGCAAGTGGTATTTTACAGGATTCACAGGTGAGGAAACTGAGGCAAAAGGAGTTTGGGACTGTGGATCCAAAAGTCACTGGCTGTTGAGTGCTAGAGCAAGGAACAGAGCTGAGACAAGGAACTGAAGCCACATGAAGAGGGACCAGCACCCTCCCATGCTGCTGGCAGTGTCCAAGCCTGCTAACCCCCCAGGAAATGCCCAGATTCCCTCAGCATCCCTGCTCACACTGGGTTTGACAGGGTTTACACCATCCAGACATCTTTGTGCCTCCTTGAAGAGCTGTTCAATATGCACAGGTCTGGTTTACACAGCACCAGCAGCAGGTATTGGGGTGGAACCCTTGCACCCCATAAACACTGACAATCAGCCTCAAACAATCTTCCCACAGAAGTCACTTTACTTCTCCAGCTGTAARCATTAATACTTCCATTCACTGCAAGGTATTTTTTGCCCAATATTAATTTTGTCCCAACGCCTTGAATTGCAGGAAAAGTCCTGTATTAAAACCCMTTAGTCTGAGATATATTGCACACTTTCCTTTAGTGCTCTGGCAGTAGAACATGAGAGCTTACATACACCCAGACAGGTAAATACAGTATTATTTTCTGTGAATGAAGGTATGGGTTCATTCTGAACCCATTGTCTGTGTTTATGTGGGAATTAGTTTATGGATCACTCCTGACAGAGCTCCAGCGCCCTCCCTTAAGGGCATTGCTGATATATTACCTTTGAAAGAGAATCACAATTTATTCACTCAAAYGCAGAGCTAAAGATAGATGCACGCTGGAATATTTTGAAATATTGCATTATATATAAAATGAAATAGGGGGAAGCTAAATTACACAGCTATAATTACTTAGAGTTCAGGTGGCATCGTAAATAATCTATTCACAACTCTCTCAGTGTTTATTATGTCAGAGCAGAGCAATATAATTAACATGGTATAGATGGGAACTGTGCAAGGCAGATGCCTGATACACCCCGACCAAACCCACCAGGACACAAGCATAAAAACACACAAACACATGCTGTGTCATTCATAAAAATTCCTATTAAAGTAAGGAAAAGAAAGAAAAAAAACCAGCAGTTTGAGAATGCTGAGGCCCCAGCCCTGCCAACAGCACCAGTGCCTCTTTGGAACAGCCATAGTTAAATTTATGGACATGCTTCAGTGTTTACATTGCAGGGGCAGAGGTGGTTTTGCATTGACTGCGTTCATGCTWCCTATGAAATTCTTTCTGTGCTGCTCTAAAATTGGCTTCCCGGCTGCTAGAAATGAAATTGTTACAAGGAATAAAAAGCTGTCAAACAAAACTTGGAATCTGAAAGTCATTGTCCAATCCTTGCCCAGAAATACACGAATTCAGATGGCAGAACTGAATTGCTTGGAAATTATAAATAAGGGGAGTTAGGGAAAAAAAACCAAGGAAAATATCAAGGAATATAGAATATTCAATAGAATATATTATAAAGGAGGGGGAAAGCCCTAACATCAAAAGTACCAATACAGTAGTTAAATTGATAAGAAAATATCTCCTGTTTTACCTTGAAATCATAAGATTTATCCATTCAAGTCTAGTTTCCAAAAATCTCTGCTCACACAGTGAAATTCAGATTTACGTTAGGACTGAAGCACAGTTTTAGAAACACACGAAGGTACCTTTCACAGGCTCAAAGCAGGATTGGGATAAGAAGGTGGCAAACTTAAGTCCACTAAAAAAAACCAGAAAGTTCAGAGAAACAGCTTTTAAGAGGATTGGTTTGGGGTTGTCATTTCCCTATGTATTTTTTTTTTTCCCTAATTCTGTGTCTGTACCAGGGAAGAAATACAGCAGGGGAACAAAATCCCACCATTACCCCCAAATTGGAGGTGAGAAAACAAATCAGAAATCAGATTTTTCCTTTTACACCTTCTATTTTTCTCTTCTGGAATGACTATTTTTGAACAGTTTGTTACCTGTTTCTCCCTTGCAAAGAGACCAAATAAATACATGAGCAGAGGAGTTTGAAGTTTCCTCTTTCAATGGTTTAATGGTCCAGTTCCTTTTCTCTAAAAGCAAGAGAATTTATCCCCTCAGCCACCAGAACTCTGTTACCATCAAGAGCCCCTCTCCAGATTTAGTCACACCCTCCAAACAGGAACCAGAGCAAGCCCAGAGGACACATCCTTTGACTTTTGCTTTTTGGATTTGGTGATCTTAGAGGATCTTTCCCAACCTTAATGATTCCATGATCTGAAGGGCTGCAGCCCAACCTTACACAGCACCAGCATCCTCTGGAATTCAAATACATCACTTATACCAAAGATGGAGAAGATGCCCAAAGAAATTTGGTCTAAAAACAAACATAATTTCAGGCAGCTGCACTGAAATCACAATTCCCTTCTTTCTGCAGTTGATTTGAGTTGATTTTTTGTCCTCAAAGAGCTTTGGCCCTGCACAGAGCTCATTCTTGGCCCATCTCATCACCTTGCAGCAGAGGTGTGAGCGGGCTGGAAGTGATTCAGGAGGTTGGATGCAGAGCAGAGGCAAGTGCTGTGYCTTTTATTAAACAGCATCTGCCCTTCTACTGGATATATTACTTTATGCCAAGTGGTGTGGATTTTTTTTTTTTTTTTTTTTTTTAAGTAAAGAATATTTAACGTCACATAACAAGAAAAATGGTCCCTTAAATTATTTGTGGCATGTCCTCTGTGCTGTGGAGGAACAAAGCTCACTCTCCCAACGTGCTGCACCAGAGTCCAGGAGCAGTGGTGACAGTCAGGAAAGAATTTATGGTCCCTGGGGAGAGATCTGCTTGGGTCCTGCAGAACAAGATAAAATGTTTGAGGGTTGGGGCTTTTTTTCCTTCTTCTCCCTGGGGATAGCAGAGATGAAAGATGTAAATCCATTTCCCAGGGATCAAGACTCCACCAAAACACCTTCCCCTCCTGGAAGTCAGACTTGCAAAGGGAAGTTAATCTAATTTTGTTTTCACGATGCACTTTCCTGTCTTCTTAAGAAATTTTGCAGCATGAACAGAATTTTGCAGAAATTCTCCAAATGTTAAAACCAAACTCTGAAAAAGGCAGAAGAAAGCAGAACACTGGGTTCTTTTCTCCTTGAAAGGGACTTTTCTTTTAATGGGATGTCAGTGTGACACTCTTTATTATCAATATGATTGGGGAATGCTTTCAGAGGCCCCTCCATTCAGGTATGACCGTGGAAGATGACCTGCCTCATGTTTTTAAATGCCTCTCACTGGCTGCTCCCTTAGGGCCAAGCTGAGCTCAGGACTCAGTTAATGGTCACATCTTGAAGACAGGAGCCAGCCTGACCCAGAGGACCCTACCAAAGGAACAGCAGCTTTTCTTTTTACACTGAGCAGCCTCAGTGGTGTTTTGGATGTGTCTGGTAACTCCTGTGTCACCACGAACTTCTGTGGTGTCCTTGCATTTGCAAAGACTTTTCTCTCCTTCAGACAGAATGGCCCAGAACAATTCAGACAGGTAAATTATWTAAAGTGCTGATCCTGCCTCAAAATCTGCTGTGGATTATCCACCAACTTCAGCACAAGCACGTGGAGCACTGCCTTCAGCAAGTCAGCAAAAATTCAAGAGTGACAATGTCTGGCTGAAACAAAGTGCCAAAGGATCCTTTAATCAAGAAGAACCATAGTAATTAATAGTACCTAAAAAATCACCATATTTTTAAGTACATCCCATGAGCCTTCAGTGTTCAGTTCTTCAGCCTGAAGCACACTCAGCTTTAATACAGAGCAGGGCAATGACAGGGGTTGAATGCAGCACCAATGCTGCTCACACCTCCCCACCAAGGGATCCTGTTTCCTGCAGGAAATGCAAACTGTACTCAGCACCACCTTGGGAACAAAAAACCCAGTCAAACCCATGCAAAGGTGGAGGAAAATAATTTGTACCTCCAGSTGAAAAACACTAAAAGTTATAAACAGGTTTGCTGCCCACCCCAAGCAAGAACCAGCACCCATAGAGCACCTCTGCTCTCAGTCTTTTTCAATTCCAACAGCTTTTTGGGCTTTTTTTTGCCCCAAAACTCCCCCAAAAAATCCCTCTTTAAGAGAACTAATTTCTCTGGAAATAAGCACATCAGCAAACTGGATCTCCCTCTTCCTGGTAAGAAGATTTCAGAGGTGGCTGCAGCCTTCCCTTCTGCTGCAGGGGAGTGGAATGAATTACCCTACGGTTCTGAAGCACCACCAGGGCAATTTTTCTCCTGGACTCCCACCCAGACAGTCCCAGCAGATGGGACAGTCTCTGCTACCAGAGCACCAAGGCACCCTGGACGGAGCAACAGCAGCAGAAAGAGATTTGATCTCATTGATTTGGAAAGATGTTTATGGAAAGCTGGCATGAATCTCAATTCAAACCTCACTCTTTTTTCTGTAGCATCTGCAGCTCCCAGAACCTGCAAGTGTAAGCAAACACACTGTTCTTTAAAAACTGAAGATGTAGGTCAAAATAGGGGAAAAAAACGTTACTAGGGTCCTGTGTTATCTGAGCTCTTTCATGGTTCCACCAAGGTGTCTCAGCTCTCCTAAAAAGAAGGKYTAASCACAGAACCTGCTCTCTGTGCATGSCTGATGWCACCTCCTGCAAGGTTATGGAGATAGAACCAGCTCCATTTCACAGTGGACCTGAATCCTCAAATGTGTGCAAATATTTAGGTTTTTACTCCTCCAGACCAGCGAGCTCTAGGACAGGAATTGCAGCAAGACTGAGACTGCAGCTGTGAGGAGAAGAACCAGAAACACTCCCCCCATCATTCAACAACCCAAAATCCTGATCCCAACCCCTGCCCAAGCTCTCCTGTCTGCCCACAGCACCCTCAGCTCCAGCCAGCTCCCCTCGTGGCAGCAGTTCAGATCAAGGCTAATTGTATTTGAATCTACAGGGTACCAATTTTCCAGCGAAGGGGTTTTAATCTAACATGCAGATCTCTTGTCTACATTCACGTCACCCCAGAGACCCATAACATAGGTCATTTGTGCATACACAATCTCAGTAATAGGATGCACAATTTTAAAATGGCTAAATCTGTAGCGTAGAAAAAAATGTTATTACAGGAGGAAAAAGAAAAGATTAGCTCACAGGCTGAGATCATGTTTGCCAAGTTTCCACCCAGAGAATTATTCCCGTACCGAATTCTATGCTACCAAAATAACGGGTTTATACAGCAGGCATTGTGCCAGCTTTTTGGCTATAATTATAGTGTTTTCCTCTCTCAAGTTCTTTATTGATATCTGGATTTTTTTTTTTTTTTTTAAAGGAGGAGGTGGAGAAGTGATTTTATACGTTCAACAAACTACAGCAACACTTGATGCGGTTAAAAAAAAAAAAAAAAACAGGGAAGTTTTAACAACCTGCCAGCCTCCAACTTCACAGGAAATGTCAGTGSCACTATCAGACTTTAGAGAAACCCCAGGGATCCATTACTGCAGTTTGAAGATGTCCCTGCACTTCCCTTTTAAGTAAACGCTGGAGCCGCTTGCTTCATTCGGCTGCTGCTGTGCTGCACAATATTCCTTTGAGGAGATGCTTTGCAGTGACAAAATAACTGCTGACAATGTGAATACYGACTTCATTTTAATTTTGTTTTACATTTTCTTTGGTATGTTTTGATCCTAAAAATCTTTAGAGCGCGATTTTTTTTTTTTTTATGATAATAAAGCAACTATTTATACAGTGCCACACCGTCTATGCTCCTCCCCCCCTCCATCCCCACCCCTTTCCATTTTTTTTTTCCCCTCATCATCCAAAGGGAGCGGGTTGTGAAGGAATGACACATCCTCAGCACAG